>NW_026527175.1:0-199882 GCF_022682495.2 Desmodus rotundus | reverse complement strand
CCCAGGAGATGGCTTTTCTCTGAGCCGCGGCTGGCTCGTTTCGGGCCTATACGTGGGCCGCGCATGCGCACTCAGGCTCCCAAGCACACACCTCCCTCGGCTCACCTAACCCACCCTTTAGAGGTCACAGCAGTTCCACAGGGTCCCTGGGCACCTGTCTGTGGACACAGGAGCCCCCCTGCCACCTAGAGGACCACGCGATTTCCGCTGGGGAACACTGCCCGGAAGCACTCCTAGCCTCTCACAGACACTGTGCGCAGGATAGACTTGTGGACGAGAGGCCTGGGTGGGGAATTTTCCAGGGAACTCTCTAAAGGCCGGGTGCCCTCTGTCGCCCTGGGAGTGCCCACGCCGTCCCTTAACCCTGCAGGACACTATCATCCAGCACTAAGCAGCCCTCTGCCTTCACGGGGCTCGAACACCTGGGCCAGTTGTGAGAGCACCTGGCGTACGTGCAGGCAAACCCACAGACCCCTCTGGCCCGAACCCACCACTGCGAAGATCCCCCTTTTCTTCCATCTGTAAAGGAGTCCTCCTTGAGGAGTGGAGGAACATGGGGAGGCCCCCAGGAGATGGCTTTTCTCCGAGCCGCGGCTGGCTGGTTTCGGGCCTATACGTGGGCCGTGCGTGCGCACTCAGGCTCCCCACCACAACCCTCCCTCGGGTCACGGGGCTCACCCTTGAGGTGTCTCCTGACCCACCCTTGAGGGGTCACGTCACCCACCCCTGAGGGGTCACATGACCCACCCCAGAGGGGTCACGTGACCCACCCCAGAGGGGTCACGTGACCCACCCCTGAGGGGTCTCGTGACCCACCCCTGAGGAGTCACGTGACCCACCCCTGAGGGGTCTCGTGACCCACCCCAGAGGGGTCACGTGACCCACCCCAGAGGGGTCTCGTGACCCACCCCTGAGGGGTCACGTGACCAACCCTTGAGGGGTCTCGTGACCCTCGCTTTTCGGGTCACGTGACCAGCCCTTTAGGGGTCTCGTGACCCACCCTTGAGGGGTCCCGTGACCCACCCTTGAGGGGTCTCGTGACCCACCCTTGGGAGGTCACCTGCCCCACCCTTGAGGGGTCACATGACCCACCTTGAGAGGTCACAGCAGTTTTACAGGGTCCCTGCGCACCTGTTCGGCGAAACAGAAGACCTCCCTGCCACTCAGAGGACCGCACGATTTCCCACAGGCCACACTGCCTAGCAGCACCTTCAGCCCCGCACAGACAGTGTGCTAAGGACAGACTTGGGTACAGGGGGCATGGGCGGGGGATTTCCCATGGAACTCTCTAAAGGCCCGGTGCCCTGTGTGGCCCGGCGTGTGCCCATGCCGTTCCTTGACCCCGCAGGACACTTGCATCCAGCAATAAGCAGCCCTCTGCCTCCACGGGGCTCAAACACCTGCGCCCGGTGTGCGGGCACCTGGCGTACGTGGAGGCAAACCCGCAGACCCCTCTGGCCCGAACCCACCACTGCGAAGATCACCCTTTCTTCCATCCGTAAAGGGGTCACGCTTGAGGAGTGGAAGAACAGGGGGAGGCCCCCAGGAGATGGCTTTCCTCCGAGCCGCGGCTGGCTCGTATCGGGCCTATACGTGGGCCGCGCATGCGCACTCAGGCTCCCAAGCACACACCTCCCTCGGCTCACCTAACCCACCCTTTAGAGGTCACAGCAGTTCCACAGGGTCCCTGGGCACCTGTCTGTGGACACAGGAGCCCCCCTGCCACCTAGAGGACCACGCGATTACCGCTGGGGAACACTGCCCAGAAGCACTCCTAGCCTCGCACAGACACTGTGCGCAGGATAGACTTGTGGACGAGAGGCCTGGGTGGGGAATTTTCCAGGGAACTCTCTAAAGGCCAGGTGCCCTCTGTCGCCCTGGGAGTGCCCACGCCGTCCCTTAACCCTGCAGGACACTATCATCCAGCAATAAGCAGCCCTCTGCCTCCACGGGGCTCGAACACCTGGGCCCGTTGTGAGAGCACCTGGCGTACGTGCAGGCAAACCCACAGACCCCTCTGGGCCGAACCCACCACTGCGAAGATCCCCCTTTTCTTCCATCTGTAAAGGGGTCCTCCTTGAGGAGTGGAGGAACATGCGGAGGCCCCCAGGAGATGGCCTTTCTCCGAGCCGCGGCTGGCTGGTTTCGGGCCTATACGTGGGCCGTGCGTGCGCACTCAGGCTCCCACCACAACCCTCCCTCGGGTCACGGGACTCACCCTTGAGGTGTCTCTTGACCCACCCTTGGGGGGTCACATCACCCACCCCTGAGGGGTCACGTGACCCACCCCAGAGGGGTCACGTGACCCACCCCTGAGGGGTCACGTGACCCACCCCTGAGGGGTCTGGTGACCCACCCCTGAGGGGTCACGTGACCCACCCCAGAGGGGTCACGTGACCCACTCCTGAGGGGTCTCGTGACCCGCCCCTGAGGGGTCATGTGACCCACCCTTGAGGGGTCTCGTGACCCACGCTTTTCGGGTCACGTGACCCGCCCTTTAGGGGTCTCGTGACCCACCCTTGAGGGGTCCCGTGACCCACCCTTGAGGGGTCTCGTGACCCACCCTTGGGAGGTCACCTGCTCCACCCTTGAGAGGTCACAGCAGTTTTACAGGGTCCCTGCGCACCTGTTCGGGGAAACAGAAGCCCTCCCTGCCACTCAGAGGACCGCACGATTTCCCACAGGCCACACTGCCTAGCAGCACCTTCAGCCCCGCACAGACAGTGTGCTAAGGACAGACTTGGGTACAGGGGGCGTGGGCGGGGGATTTCCCATGGAACTCTCTAAGGGCCCGGTGCCCTGTGTGGCCCGGGGAGTGCCCATGCCATTCCTTGACCCCGCAGGACACTTGCATCCAGCAATAAGCAGCCCTCTGCCTCCACGGGGCTCAAACACCTGCGCCCGGTGTGCGGGCACCTGGCGTACGTGGAGGCAAACCCGCAGACCCCTCTGGCCCGAACCCACCACTGCGAAGATCACCCTTTCTTCCATCCGTAAAAGGGTCACTCTTGAGGAGTGGAAGAACATGGGGAGGCCCCCAGGAGATGGCTTTTCTCTGAGCCGCGGCTGGCTCGTTTCGGGCCTATACGTGGGCCGCGCATGCGCACTCAGGCTCCCAAGCCCACACCTCCCTCGGCTCACCTAACCCACCCTTTAGAGGTCACAGCAGTTCCACAGGGTCCCTGGGCACCTGTCTGTGGACACAGGAGCCCCCCTGCCACCTAGAGGACCACGCGATTTCCGCTGGGGAACACTGCCCAGAAGCACTCCTAGCCTCGCACAGACACTGTGCGCAGGATAGACTTGTGGACGAGAGGCCTGGGTGGGGAATTTTCCAGGGAACTCTCTAAAGGCCGGGTGCCCTCTGTCGCCCTGGGAGTGCCCACGCCGTCCCTTAACCCTGCAGGACACTATCATCCAGCACTAAGCAGCCCTCTGCCTCCACGGGGCTCGAACACCTGGGCCCGTTGTGAGAGCACCTGGCGTACGTGCAGGCAAACCCACAGACCCCTCTGGCCCGAACCCACCACTGCGAAGATCCCCCTTTTCTTCCATCTGTAAAGGGGTCCTCCTTGAGGAGTGGAGGAACATGGGGAGGCCCCCAGGAGATGGCTTTTCTCCGAGCCGCGGCTGGCTGGTTTCGGGCCTATACGTGGGCCGTGCGTGCGCACTCAGGCTCCCCACCACAACCCTCCCTCGGGTCACGGGACTCACCCTTGAGGTGTCTCCTGACCCACCCTTGAGGGGTCACGTCACCCACCCCTGAGGGGTCACATGACCCACCCCAGAGGGGTCACGTGACCCACCCCTGAGGGGTCTCGTGACCCACCCCTGAGGAGTCACGTGACCCACCCCTGAGGGGTCTCGTGACCCACCCCAGAGGGGTCACGTGACCCACCCCTGAGGGGTCACGTGACCCACCCCAGAGGGGTCTCGTGACCCACCCCTGAGGGGTCACGTGACCAACCCTTGAGGGGTCTCGTGACCCACCCCTGAGGAGTCACGTGACCCACCCCTGAGGGGTCTCGTGACCCACCCCAGAGGGGTCACGTGACCCACCCCAGAGGGGTCTCGTGACCCACCCCTGAGGGGTCACGTGACCAACGCTTGAGGGGTCTCGTGACCCTCGCTTTTCGGGTCACGTGACCAGCCCTTTAGGGGTCTCGTGACCCACCCTTGAGGGGTCTCGTGACCCACCCTTGAGGGGTCTCGTGACCCACCCTTGGGAGGTCACCGGCCCCACCCTTGAGGGGTCACATGACCCACCTTGAGAGGTCACAGCAGTTTTACAGGGTCCCTGCGCACCTGTTCGGCGAAACAGAAGACCTCCCTGCCACTCAGAGGACCGCACGATTTCCCACAGGCCACACTGCCTAGCAGCACCTTCAGCCCCGCACAGACAGTGTGCTAAGGACAGACTTGGGTACAGGGGGCGTGGGCGGGGGATTTCCCATGGAACTCTCTAAGGGCCCGGTGCCCTGTGTGGCCCGGGGAGTGCCCATGCCATTCCTTGACCCCGCAGGACACTTGCATCCAGCAATAAGCAGCCCTCTGCCTCCACGGGGCTCATCACCTGCGCCCGGTGTGCGGGCACCTGGCGTACGTGGAGGCAAACCCGCAGACCCCTCTGGCCCGAACCCACCACTGCGAAGATCACCCTTTCTTCCATCCGTAAAAGGGTCACTCTTGAGGAGTGGAAGAACATGGGGAGGCCCCCAGGAGATGGCTTTTCTCTGAGCCGCGGCTGGCTCGTTTCGGGCCTATACGTGGGCCGCGCATGCGCACTCAGGCTCCCAAGCACACACCTCCCTCGGCTCACCTAACCCACCCTTTAGAGGTCACAGCAGTTCCACAGGGTCCCTGGGCACCTGTCTGTGGACACAGGAGCCCCCCTGCCACCTAGAGGACCACGCGATTTCCGCTGGGGAACACTGCCCGGAAGCACTCCTAGCCTCGCACAGACACTGTGCGCAGGATAGACTTGTGGACGAGAGGCCTGGGTGGGGAATTTTCCAGGGAACTCTCTAAAGGCCGGGTGCCCTCTGTCGCCCTGGGAGTGCCCACGCCGTCCCTTAACCCTGCAGGACACTATCATCCAGCACTAAGCAGCCCTCTGCCTTCACGGGGCTCGAACACCTGGGCCAGTTGTGAGAGCACCTGGCGTACGTGCAGGCAAACCCACAGACCCCTCTGGCCCGAACCCACCACTGCGAAGATCCCCCTTTTCTTCCATCTGTAAAGGAGTCCTCCTTGAGGAGTGGAGGAACATGGGGAGGCCCCCAGGAGATGGCTTTTCTCCGAGCCGCGGCTGGCTGGTTTCGGGCCTATACGTGGGCCGTGCGTGCGCACTCAGGCTCCCCACCACAACCCTCCCTCGGGTCACGGGGCTCACCCTTGAGGTGTCTCCTGACCCACCCTTGAGGGGTCACGTCACCCACCCCTGAGGGGTCACATGACCCACCCCAGAGGGGTCACGTGACCCACCCCAGAGGGGTCACGTGACCCACCCCAGAGGGGTCACGTGACCCACCCCTGAGGGGTCTCGTGACCCACCCCTGAGGAGTCACGTGACCCACCCCTGAGGGGTCTCGTGACCCACCCCAGAGGGGTCTCGTGACCCACCCCTGAGGGGTCACGTGACCAACCCTTGAGGGGTCTCGTGACCCTCGCTTTTCGGGTCACGTGACCAGCCCTTTAGGGGTCTCGTGACCCACCCTTGAGGGGTCTCGTGACCCACCCTTGAGGGGTCTCGTGACCCACCCTTGGGAGGTCACCTGCCCCACCCTTGAGGGGTCACATGACCCACCTTGAGAGGTCACAGCAGTTTTACAGGGTCCCTGCGCACCTGTTCGGCGAAACAGAAGACCTCCCTGCCACTCAGAGGACCGCACGATTTCCCACAGGCCACACTGCCTAGCAGCACCTTCAGCCCCGCACAGACAGTGTGCTAAGGACAGACTTGGGTACAGGGGGCATGGGCGGGGGATTTCCCATGGAACTCTCTAAGGGCCCGGTGCCCTGTGTGGCCCGGGGAGTGCCCATGCCGTTCCTTGACCCCGCAGGACACTTGCATCCAGCAATAAGCAGCCCTCTGCCTCCACGGGGCTCAAACACCTGCGCCCGGTGTGCGGGCACCTGGCGTACGTGGAGGCAAACCCGCAGACCCCTCTGGCCCGAACCCACCACTGCGAAGATCACCCTTTCTTCCATCCGTAAAGGGGTCACGCTTGAGGAGTGGAAGAACAGGGGGAGGCCCCCAGGAGATGGCTTTCCTCCGAGCCGCGGCTGGCTCGTATCGGGCCTATACGTGGGCCGCGCATGCGCACTCAGGCTCCCAAGCACACACCTCCCTCGGCTCACCTAACCCACCCTTTAGAGGTCACAGCAGTTCCACAGGGTCCCTGGGCACCTGTCTGTGGACACAGGAGCCCCCCTGCCACCTAGAGGACCACGCGATTACCGCTGGGGAACACTGCCCAGAAGCACTCCTAGCCTCGCACAGACACTGTGCGCAGGATAGACTTGTGGACGAGAGGCCTGGGTGGGGAATTTTCCAGGGAACTCTCTAAAGGCCAGGTGCCCTCTGTCGCCCTGGGAGTGCCCACGCCGTCCCTTAACCCTGCAGGACACTATCATCCAGCACTAAGCAGCCCTCTGCCTTCACGGGGCTCGAACACCTGGGCCAGTTGTGAGAGCACCTGGCGTACGTGCAGGCAAACCCACAGACCCCTCTGGCCCGAACCCACCACTGCGAAGATCCCCCTTTTCTTCCATCTGTAAAGGAGTCCTCCTTGAGGAGTGGAGGAACATGGGGAGGCCCCCAGGAGATGGCTTTTCTCCGAGCCGCGGCTGGCTGGTTTCGGGCCTATACGTGGGCCGTGCGTGCGCACTCAGGCTCCCCACCACAACCCTCCCTCGGGTCACGGGGCTCACCCTTGAGGTGTCTCCTGACCCACCCTTGAGGGGTCACGTCACCCACCCCTGAGGGGTCACATGACCCACCCCAGAGGGGTCACGTGACCCACCCCTGAGGGGTCTCGTGACCCACCCCTGAGGAGTCACGTGACCCACCCCTGAGGGGTCTCGTGACCCACCCCAGAGGGGTCACGTGACCCACCCCAGAGGGGTCTCGTGACCCACCCCTGAGGGGTCACGTGACCAACCCTTGAGGGGTCTCGTGACCCTCGCTTTTCGGGTCACGTGACCAGCCCTTTAGGGGTCTCGTGACCCACCCTTGAGGGGTCCCGTGACCCACCCTTGAGGGGTCTCGTGACCCACCCTTGGGAGGTCACCTGCCCCACCCTTGAGGGGTCACATGACCCACCTTGAGAGGTCACAGCAGTTTTACAGGGTCCCTGCGCACCTGTTCGGCGAAACAGAAGACCTCCCTGCCACTCAGAGGAACGCACGATTTCCCACAGGCCACACTGCCTAGCAGCACCTTCAGCCCCGCACAGACAGTGTGCTAAGGACAGACTTGGGTACAGGGGGCATGGGCGGGGGATTTCCCATGGAACTCTCTAAGGGCCCGGTGCCCTGTGTGGCCCGGGGAGTGCCCATGCCGTTCCTTGACCCCGCAGGACACTTGCATCCAGCAATAAGCAGCCCTCTGCCTCCACGGGGCTCAAACACCTGCGCCCGGTGTGCGGGCACCTGGCGTACGTGGAGGCAAACCCGCAGACCCCTCTGGCCCGAACCCACCACTGCGAAGATCACCCTTTCTTCCATCCGTAAAGGGGTCACGCTTGAGGAGTGGAAGAACAGGGGGAGGCCCCCAGGAGATGGCTTTCCTCCGAGCCGCGGCTGGCTCGTATCGGGCCTATACGTGGGCCGCGCATGCGCACTCAGGCTCCCAAGCACACACCTCCCTCGGCTCACCTAACCCACCCTTTAGAGGTCACAGCAGTTCCACAGGGTCCCTGGGCACCTGTCTGTGGACACAGGAGCCCCCCTGCCACCTAGAGGACCACGCGATTACCGCTGGGGAACACTGCCCAGAAGCACTCCTAGCCTCGCACAGACACTGTGCGCAGGATAGACTTGTGGACGAGAGGCCTGGGTGGGGAATTTTCCAGGGAACTCTCTAAAGGCCAGGTGCCCTCTGTCGCCCTGGGTGTGCCCACGCCGTCCCTTAACCCTGCAGGACACTATCATCCAGCAATAAGCAGCCCTCTGCCTCCACGGGGCTCGAACACCTGGGCCCGTTGTGAGAGCACCTGGCGTACGTGCAGGCAAACCCACAGACCCCTCTGGCCCGAACCCACCACTGCGAAGATCCCCCTTTTCTTCCATCTGTAAAGGGGTCCTCCTTGAGGAGTGGAGGAACATGCGGAGGCCCCCAGGAGATGGCCTTTCTCCGAGCCGCGGCTGGCTGGTTTCGGGCCTATACGTGGGCCGCGCGTGCGCACTCAGGCTCCCCACCACAACCCTCCCTCGGGTCACGGGACTCACCCTTGAGGTGTCTCTTGACCCACCCTTGAGGGGTCACATCACCCACCCCTGAGGGGTCACGTGACCCACCCCAGAGGGGTCACGTGACCCACCCCTGAGGGGTCACGTGACCCACCCCTGAGGGGTCTGGTGACCCACCCCTGAGGGGTCACGTGACCCACCCCAGAGGGGTCACGTGACCCACTCCTGAGGGGTCTCGTGACCCGCCCCTGAGGGGTCATGTGACCCACCCTTGAGGGGTCTCGTGACCCACGCTTTTCGGGTCACGTGACCCGCCCTTTAGGGGTCTCGTGACCCACCCTTGAGGGGTCCCGTGACCCACCCTTGAGGGGTCTCGTGACCCACCCTTGGGAGGTCACCTGCTCCACCCTTGAGAGGTCACAGCAGTTTTACAGGGTCCCTGCGCACCTGTTCGGGGAAACAGAAGCCCTCCCTGCCACTCAGAGGACCGCACGATTTCCCACAGGCCACACTGCCTAGCAGCACCTTCAGCCCCGCACAGACAGTGTGCTAAGGACAGACTTGGGTACAGGGGGCGTGGGCGGGGGATTTCCCATGGAACTCTCTAAGGGCCCGGTGCCCTGTGTGGCCCGGGGAGTGCCCATGCCATTCCTTGACCCCGCAGGACACTTGCATCCAGCAATAAGCAGCCCTCTGCCTCCACGGGGCTCAAACACCTGCGCCCGGTGTGCGGGCACCTGGCGTACGTGGAGGCAAACCCGCAGACCCCTCTGGCCCGAACCCACCACTGCGAAGATCACCCTTTCTTCCATCCGTAAAAGGGTCACTCTTGAGGAGTGGAAGAACATGGGGAGGCCCCCAGGAGATGGCTTTTCTCTGAGCCGCGGCTGGCTCGTTTCGGGCCTATACGTGGGCCGCGCATGCGCACTCAGGCTCCCAAGCACACACCTCCCTCGGCTCACCTAACCCACCCTTTAGAGGTCACAGCAGTTCCACAGGGTCCCTGGGCACCTGTCTGTGGACACAGGAGCCCCCCTGCCACCTAGAGGACCACGCGATTTCCGCTGGGGAACACTGCCGAGAAGCACTCCTAGCCTCGCACAGACACTGTGCGCAGGATAGACTTGTGGACGAGAGGCCTGGGTGGGGAATTTTCCAGGGAACTCTCTAAAGGCCGGGTGCCCTCTGTCGCCCTGGGAGTGCCCACGCCGTCCCTTAACCCTGCAGGACACTATCATCCAGCACTAAGCAGCCCTCTGCCTCCACGGGGCTCGAACACCTGGGCCAGTTGTGAGAGCACCTGGCGTACGTGCAGGCAAACCCACAGACCCCTCTGGCCCGAACCCACCACTGCGAAGATCCCCCTTTTCTTCCATCTGTAAAGGGGTCCTCCTTGAGGAGTGGAGGAACATGGGGAGGCCCCCAGGAGATGGCTTTTCTCCGAGCCGCGGCTGGCTGGTTTCGGGCCTATACGTGGGCCGTGCGTGCGCACTCAGGCTCCCCACCACAACCCTCCCTCGGGTCACGGGACTCACCCTTGAGGTGTCTCCTGACCCACCCTTGAGGGGTCACGTCACCCACCCCTGAGGGGTCACATGACCCACCCAGAGGGGTCACGTGACCCACCCCAGAGGGGTCACGTGACCCACCCCTGAGGGGTCTCGTGACCCACCCCTGAGGAGTCACGTGACCCACCCCTGAGGGGTCTCGTGACCCACCCCAGAGGGGTCACGTGACCCACCCCAGAGGGGTCTCGTGACCCACCCCTGAGGGGTCACGTGACCAACCCTTGAGGGGTCTCGTGACCCACGCTTTTCGGGTCACGTGACCAGCCCTTTAGGGGTCTCGTGACCCACCCTTGAGGGGTCCCGTGACCCACCCTTGAGGGGTCTCGTGACCCACCCTTGGGAGGTCACCTGCCCCACCCTTGAGGGGTCACATGACCCACCCCTGAGGGGTCTCGTGACCCACCCCAGAGGGGTCACGTGACCCACCCCAGAGGGGTCTCGTGACCCACCCCTGAGGGGTCACGTGACCAACCCTTGAGGGGTCTCGTGACCCTCGCTTTTCGGGTCACGTGACCAGCCCTTTAGGGGTCTCGTGACCCACCCTTGAGGGGACTCGTGACCCACCCTTGAGGGGTCTCGTGACCCACCCTTGGGAGGTCACCTGCCCCACCCTTGAGGGGTCACATGACCCACCTTGAGAGGTCACAGCAGTTTTACAGGGTCCCTGCGCACCTGTTCGGCGAAACAGAAGACCTCCCTGCCACTCAGAGGACCGCACGATTTCCCACAGGCCACACTGCCTAGCAGCACCTTCAGCCCCGCACAGACAGTGTGCTAAGGACAGACTTGGGTACAGGGGGCATGGGCGGGGGATTTCCCATGGAACTCTCTAAGGGCCCGGTGCCCTGTGTGGCCCGGGGAGTGCCCATGCCGTTCCTTGACCCCGCAGGACACTTGCATCCAGCAATAAGCAGCCCTCTGCCTCCACGGGGCTCAAACACCTGCGCCCGGTGTGCGGGCACCTGGCGTACGTGGAGGCAAACCCGCAGACCCCTCTGGCACGAACCCACCACTGCGAAGATCACCCTTTCTTCCATCCGTAAAGGGGTCACGCTTGAGGAGTGGAAGAACAGGGGGAGGCCCCCAGGAGATGGCTTTCCTCCGAGCCGCGGCTGGCTCGTATCGGGCCTATACGTGGGCCGCGCATGCGCACTCAGGCTCCCAAGCACACACCTCCCTCGGCTCACCTAACCCACCCTTTAGAGGTCACAGCAGTTCCACAGGGTCCCTGGGCACCTGTCTGTGGACACAGGAGCCCCCCTGCCACCTAGAGGACCACGCGATTACCGCTGGGGAACACTGCCCAGAAGCACTCCTAGCCTCGCACAGACACTGTGCGCAGGATAGACTTGTGGACGAGAGGCCTGGGTGGGGAATTTTCCAGGGAACTCTCTAAAGGCCAGGTGCCCTCTGTCGCCCTGGGAGTGCCCACGCCGTCCCTTAACCCTGCAGGACACTATCATCCAGCAATAAGCAGCCCTCTGCCTCCACGGGGCTCGAACACCTGGGCCCGTTGTGAGAGCACCTGGCGTACGTGCAGGCAAACCCACAGACCCCTCTGGCCCGAACCCACCACTGCGAAGATCCCCCTTTTCTTCCATCTGTAAAGGGGTCCTCCTTGAGGAGTGGAGGAACATGCGGAGGCCCCCAGGAGATGGCCTTTCTCCGAGCCGCGGCTGGCTGGTTTCGGGCCTATACGTGGGCCGCGCGTGCGCACTCAGGCTCCCCACCACAACCCTCCCTCGGGTCACGGGACTCACCCTTGAGGTGTCTCTTGACCCACCCTTGAGGGGTCACATCACCCACCCCTGAGGGGTCACGTGACCCACCCCAGAGGGGTCACGTGACCCACCCCTGAGGGGTCACGTGACCCACCCCTGAGGGGTCTGGTGACCCACCCCAGAGGGGTCACGTGACCCACTCCTGAGGGGTCTCGTGACCCGCCCCTGAGGGGTCATGTGACCCACCCTTGAGGGGTCTCGTGACCCACGCTTTTCGGGTCACGTGACCCGCCCTTTAGGGGTCTCGTGACCCACCCTTGAGGGGTCCCGTGACCCACCCTTGAGGGGTCTCGTGACCCACCCTTGGGAGGTCACCTGCTCCACCCTTGAGAGGTCACAGCAGTTTTACAGGGTCCCTGCGCACCTGTTCGGGGAAACAGAAGCCCTCCCTGCCACTCAGAGGACCGCACGATTTCCCACAGGCCACACTGCCTAGCAGCACCTTCAGCCCCGCACAGACAGTGTGCTAAGGACAGACTTGGGTACAGGGGGCGTGGGCGGGGGATTTCCCATGGAACTCTCTAAGGGCCCGGTGCCCTGTGTGGCCCGGGGAGTGCCCATGCCATTCCTTGACCCCGCAGGACACTTGCATCCAGCAATAAGCAGCCCTCTGCCTACACGGGGCTCAAACACCTGCGCCCGGTGTGCGGGCACCTGGCGTACGTGGAGGCAAACCCGCAGACCCCTCCGGCCCGAACCCACCACTGCGAAGATCACCCTTTCTTCCATCCGTAAAAGGGTCACTCTTGAGGAGTGGAAGAACATGGGGAGGCCCCCAGGAGATGGCTTTTCTCTGAGCCGCGGCTGGCTCGTTTCGGGCCTATACGTGGGCCGCGCATGCGCACTCAGGCTCCCAAGCACACACCTCCCTCGGCTCACCTAACCCACCCTTTAGAGGTCACAGCAGTTCCACAGGGTCCCTGGGCACCTGTCTGTGGACACAGGAGCCCCCCTGCCACCTAGAGGACCACGCGATTTCCGCTGGGGAACACTGCCCAGAAGCACTCCTAGCCTCGCACAGACACTGTGCGCAGGATAGACTTGTGGACGAGAGGCCTGGGTGGGGAATTTTCCAGGGAACTCTCTAAAGGCCGGGTGCCCTCTGTCGCCCTGGGAGTGCCCACGCCGTCCCTTAACCCTGCAGGACACTATCATCCAGCACTAAGCAGCCCTCTGCCTCCACGGGGCTCGAACACCTGGGCCCGTTGTGAGAGCACCTGGCGTACGTGCAGGCAAACCCACAGACCCCTCTGGCCCGAACCCACCACTGCGAAGATCCCCCTTTTCTTCCATCTGTAAAGGGGTCCTCCTTGAGGAGTGGAGGAACATGGGGAGGCCCCCAGGAGATGGCTTTTCTCCGAGCCGCGGCTGGCTGGTTTCGGGCCTATACGTGGGCCGTGCGTGCGCACTCAGGCTCCCCACCACAACCCTCCCTCGGGTCACGGGACTCACCCTTGAGGTGTCTCCTGACCCACCCTTGAGGGGTCACGTCACCCACCCCTGAGGGGTCACATGACCCACCCCAGAGGGGTCACGTGACCCACCCCTGAGGGGTCTCGTGACCCACCCCTGAGGAGTCACGTGACCCACCCCTGAGGGGTCTCGTGACCCACCCCAGAGGGGTCACGTGACCCACCCCTGAGGGGTCACGTGACCCACCCCAGAGGGGTCTCGTGACCCACCCCTGAGGGGTCACGTGACCAACCCTTGAGGGGTCTCGTGACCCACCCCTGAGGAGTCACGTGACCCACCCCTGAGGGGTCTCGTGACCCACCCCAGAGGGGTCACGTGACCCACCCCAGAGGGGTCTCGTGACCCACCCCTGAGGGGTCACGTGACCAACCCTTGAGGGGTCTCGTGACCCTCGCTTTTCGGGTCACGTGACCAGCCCTTTAGGGGTCTCGTGACCCACCCTTGAGGGGTCTCGTGACCCACCCTTGAGGGGTCTCGTGACCCACCCTTGGGATGTCACCTGCCCCACCCTTGAGGGGTCACATGACCCACCTTGAGAGGTCACAGCAGTTTTACAGGGTCCCTGCGCACCTGTTCGGCGAAACAGAAGACCTCCCTGCCACTCAGAGGACCGCACGATTTCCCACAGGCCACACTGCCTAGCAGCACCTTCAGCCCCGCACAGACAGTGTGCTAAGGACAGACTTGGGTACAGGGGGCATGGGCGGGGGATTTCCCATGGAACTCTCTAAGGGCCCGGTGCCCTGTGTGGCCCGGGGAGTGCCCATGCCGTTCCTTGACCCCGCAGGACACTTGCATCCAGCAATAAGCAGCCCTCTGCCTCCACGGGGCTCAAACACCTGCGCCCGGTGTGCGGGCACCTGGCGTACGTGGAGGCAAACCCGCAGACCCCTCTGGCCCGAACCCACCACTGCGAAGATCACCCTTTCTTCCATCCGTAAAGGGGTCACGCTTGAGGAGTGGAAGAACAGGGGGAGGCCCCCAGGAGATGGCTTTCCTCCGAGCCGCGGCTGGCTCGTATCGGGCCTATACGTGGGCCGCGCATGCGCACTCAGGCTCCCAAGCACACACCTCCCTCGGCTCACCTAACCCACCCTTTAGAGGTCACAGCAGTTCCACAGGGTCCCTGGGCACCTGTCTGTGGACACAGGAGCCCCCCTGCCACCTAGAGGACCACGCGATTTCCGCTGGGGAACACTGCCCAGAAGCACTCCTAGCCTCGCACAGACACTGTGCGCAGGATAGACTTGTGGACGAGAGGCCTGGGTGGGGAATTTTCCAGGGAACTCTCTAAAGGCCGGGTGCCCTCTGTCGCCCTGGGAGTGCCCACGCCGTCCCTTAACCCTGCAGGACACTATCATCCAGCACTAAGCAGCCCTCTGCCTCCACGGGGCTCGAACACCTGGGCCCGTTGTGAGAGCACCTGGCGTACGTGCAGGCAAACCCACAGACCCCTCTGGCCCGAACCCACCACTGCGAAGATCCCCCTTTTCTTCCATCTGTAAAGGGGTCCTCCTTGAGGAGTGGAGGAACATGGGGAGGCCCCCAGGAGATGGCTTTTCTCCGAGCCGCGGCTGGCTGGTTTCGGGCCTATACGTGGGCCGTGCGTGCGCACTCAGGCTCCCCACCACAACCCTCCCTCGGGTCACGGGACTCACCCTTGAGGTGTCTCCTGACCCACCCTTGAGGGGTCACGTCACCCACCCCTGAGGGGTCACATGACCCACCCCAGAGGGGTCACGTGACCCACCCCTGAGGGGTCTCGTGACCCACCCCTGAGGAGTCACGTGACCCACCCCTGAGGGGTCTCGTGACCCACCCCAGAGGGGTCACGTGACCCACCCCTGAGGGGTCACGTGACCCACCCCAGAGGGGTCTCGTGACCCACCCCTGAGGGGTCACGTGACCAACCCTTGAGGGGTCTCGTGACCCACCCCTGAGGAGTCACGTGACCCACCCCTGAGGGGTCTCGTGACCCACCCCAGAGGGGTCACGTGACCCACCCCAGAGGGGTCTCGTGACCCACCCCTGAGGGGTCACGTGACCAACCCTTGAGGGGTCTCGTGACCCTCGCTTTTCGGGTCACGTGACCAGCCCTTTAGGGGTCTCGTGACCCACCCTTGAGGGGTCTCGTGACCCACCCTTGAGGGGTCTCGTGACCCACCCTTGGGAGGTCACCTGCCCCACCCTTGAGGGGTCACATGACCCACCTTGAGAGGTCACAGCAGTTTTACAGGGTCCCTGCGCACCTGTTCGGCGAAACAGAAGACCTCCCTGCCACTCAGAGGACCGCACGATTTCCCACAGGCCACACTGCCTAGCAGCACCTTCAGCCCCGCACAGACAGTGTGCTAAGGACAGACTTGGGTACAGGGGGCATGGGCGGGGGATTTCCCATGGAACTCTCTAAGGGCCCGGTGCCCTGTGTGGCCCGGGGAGTGCCCATGCCGTTCCTTGACCCCGCAGGACACTTGCATCCAGCAATAAGCAGCCCTCTGCCTCCACGGGGCTCAAACACCTGCGCCCGGTGTGCGGGCACCTGGCGTACGTGGAGGCAAACCCGCAGACCCCTCTGGCCCGAACCTACCACTGCGAAGATCACCCTTTCTTCCATCCGTAAAGGGGTCACGCTTGAGGAGTGGAAGAACAGGGGGAGGCCCCCAGGAGATGGCTTTCCTCCGAGCCGCGGCTGGCTCGTATCGGGCCTATACGTGGGCCGCGCATGCGCACTCAGGCTCCCAAGCACACACCTCCCTCGGCTCACCTAACCCACCCTTTAGAGGTCACAGCAGTTCCACAGGGTCCCTGGGCACCTGTCTGTGGACACAGGAGCCCCCCTGCCACCTAGAGGACCACGCGATTACCGCTGGGGAACACTGCCCAGAAGCACTCCTAGCCTCGCACAGACACTGTGCGCAGGATAGACTTGTGGACGAGAGGCCTGGGTGGGGAATTTTCCAGGGAACTCTCTAAAGGCCAGGTGCCCTCTGTCGCCCTGGGAGTGCCCACGCCGTCCCTTAACCCTGCAGGACACTATCATCCAGCACTAAGCAGCCCTCTGCCTCCACGGGGCTCGAACACCTGGGCCCGTTGTGAGAGCACCTGGCGTACGTGCAGGCAAACCCACAGACCCCTCTGGCCCGAACCCACCACTGCGAAGATCCCCCTTTTCTTCCATCTGTAAAGGAGTCCTCCTTGAGGAGTGGAGGAACATGGGGAGGCCCCCAGGAGATGGCTTTTCTCCGAGCCGCGGCTGGCTGGTTTTGGGCCTATACGTGGGCCGTGCGTGCGCACTCAGGCTCCCCACCACAACCCTCCCTCGGGTCACGGGGCTCACCCTTGAGGTGTCTCCTGACCCACCCTTGAGGGGTCACGTCACCCACCCCTGAGGGGTCACATGACCCACCCCAGAGGGGTCTCGTGACCCACCCCTGAGGGGTCACGTGACCAACCCTTGAGGGGTCTCGTGACCCTCGCTTTTCGGGTCACGTGACCAGCCCTTTAGGGGTCTCGTGACCCACCCTTGAGGGGTCTCGTGACCCACCCTTGAGGGGTCTCGTGACCCACCCTTGGGAGGTCACCTGCCCCACCCTTGAGGGGTCACATGACCCACCTTGAGAGGTCACAGCAGTTTTACAGGGTCCCTGCGCACCTGTTCGGCGAAACAGAAGACCTCCCTGCCACTCAGAGGACCGCACGATTTCCCACAGGCCACACTGCCTAGCAGCACCTTCAGCCCCGCACAGACAGTGTGCTAAGGACAGACTTGGGTACAGGGGGCATGGGCGGGGGATTTCCCATGGAACTCTCTAAGGGCCCGGTGCCCTGTGTGGCCCGGGGAGTGCCCATGCCGTTCCTTGACCCCGCAGGACACTTGCATCCAGCAATAAGCAGCCCTCTGCCTCCACGGGGCTCAAACACCTGCGCCCGGTGTGCGGGCACCTGGCGTACGTGGAGGCAAACCAGCAGACCCCTCTGGCCCGAACCCACCACTGCGAAGATCACCCTTTCTTCCATCCGTAAAGGGGTCACGCTTGAGGAGTGGAAGAACAGGGGGAGGCCCCCAGGAGATGGCTTTCCTCCGAGCCGCGGCTGGCTCGTATCGGGCCTATACGTGGGCCGCGCATGCGCACTCAGGCTCCCAAGCACACACCTCCCTCGGCTCACCTAACCCACCCTTTAGAGGTCACAGCAGTTCCACAGG
Organism: Desmodus rotundus; assembly: GCF_022682495.2. Classification (NCBI taxonomy): domain Eukaryota; kingdom Metazoa; phylum Chordata; class Mammalia; order Chiroptera; family Phyllostomidae; genus Desmodus; species Desmodus rotundus. The sequence continues at coordinate 182,444 of NW_026527175.1, read as the reverse complement.
GTCCCTGGGCACCTGTCTGTGGACACAGGAGCCCCCCTGCCACCTAGAGGACCACGCGATTTCCGCTGGGGAACACTGCCCAGAAGCACTCCTAGCCTCGCACAGACACTGTGCGCAGGATAGACTTGTGGACGAGAGGCCTGGGTGGGGAATTTTCCAGGGAACTCTCTAAAGGCCGGGTGCCCTCTGTCGCCCTGGGAGTGCCCACGCCGTCCCTTAACCCTGCAGGACACTATCATCCAGCACTAAGCAGCCCTCTGCCTCCACGGGGCTCGAACACCTGGGCCCGTTGTGAGAGCACCTGGCGTACGTGCAGGCAAACCCACAGACCCCTCTGGCCCGAACCCACCACTGCGAAGATCCCCCTTTTCTTCCATCTGTAAAGGGGTCCTCCTTGAGGAGTGGAGGAACATGGGGAGGCCCCCAGGAGATGGCTTTTCTCCGAGCCGCGGCTGGCTGGTTTCGGGCCTATACGTGGGCCGTGCGTGCGCACTCAGGCTCCCCACCACAACCCTCCCTCGGGTCACGGGACTCACCCTTGAGGTGTCTCCTGACCCACCCTTGAGGGGTCACGTCACCCACCCCTGAGGGGTCACATGACCCACCCCAGAGGGGTCACGTGACCCACCCCTGAGGGGTCTCGTGACCCACCCCTGAGGAGTCACGTGACCCACCCCTGAGGGGTCACGTGACCCACCCATGAGGGGTCTCGTGACCCACCCCTGAGGGGTCACGTGACCAACCCTTGAGGGGTCTCGTGACCCACGCTTTTCGGGTCACGTGACCAGCCCTTTAGGGGTCTCGTGACCCACCCTTGAGGGGTCCCGTGACCCACCCTTGAGGGGTCTCGTGACCCACCCTTGGGAGGTCACCTGCCCCACCCTTGAGGGGTCACATGACCCACCTTGAGAGGTCACAGCAGTTTTACAGGGTCCCTGCGCACCTGTTCGGCGAAACAGAAGACCTCCCTGCCACTCAGAGGACCGCACTATTTCCCACAGGCCACACTGCCTAGCAGAACCTTCAGCCCCGCACAGACAGTGTGCTAAGGACAGACTTGGGTACAGGGGGCGTGGGCGGGGGATTTCCCATGGAACTCTCTAAGGGCCCGGTGCCCTGTGTGGCCCGGGGAGTGCCCATGCCGTTCCTTGACCCCGCAGGACACTTGCATCCAGCAATAAGCAGCCCTCTGCCTCCACGGGGCTCAAACACCTGCGCCCGGTGTGCGGGCACCTGGCGTACGTGGAGGCAAACCCGCAGACCCCTCTGGCCCGAACCCACCACTGCGAAGATCACCCTTTCTTCCATCCGTAAAGGGGTCACGCTTGAGGAGTGGAAGAACAGGGGGAGGCCCCCAGGAGATGGCTTTCCTCCGAGCCGCGGCTGGCTCGTTTCGGGCCTATACGTGGGCCGCGCATGCGCACTCAGGCTCCCAAGCACACACCTCCCTCGGCTCACCTAACCCACCCTTTAGAGGTCACAGCAGTTCCACAGGGTCCCTGGGCACCTGTCTGTGGACACAGGAGCCCCCCTGCCACCTAGAGGACCACGCGATTTCCGCTGGGGAACACTGCCCAGAAGCACTCCTAGCCTCGCACAGACACTGTGCGCAGGATAGACTTGTGGACGAGAGGCCTGGGTGGGGAATTTTCCAGGGAACTCTCTAAAGGCCAGGTGCCCTCTGTCGCCCTGGGAGTGCCCACGCCGTCCCTTAACCCTGCAGGACACTATCATCCAGCAATAAGCAGCCCTCTGCCTCCACGGGGCTCGAACACCTGGGCCCGTTGTGAGAGCACCTGGCGTACGTGCAGGCAAACCCACAGACCCCTCTGGCCCGAACCCACCACTGCGAAGATCCCCCTTTTCTTCCATCTGTAAAGGGGTCCTCCTTGAGGAGTGGAGGAACATGGGGAGGCCCCCAGGAGATGGCCTTTCTCCGAGCCGCGGCTGGCTGGTTTCGGGCCTATACGTGGGCCGCGCGTGCGCACTCAGGCTCCCCACCACAACCCTCCCTCGGGTCACGGGACTCACCCTTGAGGTGTCTCCTGACCCACCCTTGAGGGGTCACATCACCCACCCCTGAGGGGTCACGTGACCCACCCCAGAGGGGTCACGTGACCCACCCCTGAGGGGTCACGTGACCCACCCCTGAGGGGTCTGGTGACCCACCCATGAGGGGTCACGTGACCCACCCCAGAGGGGTCACGTGACCCACCCCTGAGGGGTCTCGTGACCCGCCCCTGAGGGGTCATGTGACCCACCCTTGAGGGGTCTCGTGACCCACGCTTTTCGGGTCACGTGACCCGCCCTTTACGGGTCTCGTGACCCACCCTTGAGGGGTCCCGTGACCCACCCTTGAGGGGTCTCATGACCCATCCTTGGGAGGTCACCTGCTCCACCCTTGAGAGGTCACAGCAGTTTTACAGGGTCCCTGCGCACCTGTTCGGGGAAACAGAAGCCCTCCCTGCCACTCAGAGGACCGCACGATTTCCCACAGGCCACACTGCCTAGCAGCACCTTCAGCCCCGCACAGACAGTGTGCTAAGGACAGACTTGGATACAGGGGGCGTGGGCGGGGGATTTCCCATGGAACTCTCTAAGGGCCCGGTGCCCTGTGTGGCCCGGGGAGTGCCCATGCCATTCCTTGACCCCGCAGGACACTTGCATCCAGCAATAAGCAGCCCTCTGCCTCCACGGGGCTCAAACACCTGCGCCCGGTGTGCGGGCACCTGGCGTACGTGGAGGCAAACCCGCAGACCCCTCTGGCCCGAACCCACCACTGCGAAGATCACCCTTTCTTCCATCCGTAAAAGGGTCACTCTTGAGGAGTGGAAGAACATGGGGAGGCCCCCAGGAGATGGCTTTTCTCTGAGCCGCGGCTGGCTCGTTTCGGGCCTATACGTGGGCCGCGCATGCGCACTCAGGCTCCCAAGCACACACCTCCCTCGGCTCACCTAACCCACCCTTTAGAGGTCACAGCAGTTCCACAGGGTCCCTGGGCACCTGTCTGTGGACACAGGAGCCCCCCTGCCACCTAGAGGACCACGCGATTTCCGCTGGGGAACACTGCCCAGAAGCACTCCTAGCCTCGCACAGACACTGTGCGCAGGATAGACTTGTGGACGAGAGGCCTGGGTGGGGAATTTTCCAGGGAACTCTCTAAAGGCCGGGTGCCCTCTGTCGCCCTGGGAGTGCCCACGCCGTCCCTTAACCCTGCAGGACACTATCATCCAGCACTAAGCAGCCCTCTGCCTCCACGGGGCTCGAACACCTGGGCCAGTTGTGAGAGCACCTGGCATACGTGCAGGCAAACCCACAGACCCCTCTGGCCCGAACCCACCACTGCGAAGATCCCCCTTTTCTTCCATCTGTAAAGGAGTCCTCCTTGAGGAGTGGAGGAACATGGGGAGGCCCCCAGGAGATGGCTTTTCTCCGAGCCGCGGCTGGCTGGTTTCGGGCCTATACGTGGGCCGTGCGTGCGCACTCAGGCTCCCCACCACAACCCTCCCTCGGGTCACGGGACTCACCCTTGAGGTGTCTCCTGACCCACCCTTGAGGGGTCACGTCACCCACCCCTGAGGGGTCACATGACCCACCCCAGAGGGGTCACGTGACCCACCCCAGAGGGGTCACGTGACCCACCCCTGAGGGGTCTCGTGACCCACCCCTAAGGAGTCACGTGACCCACCCCTGAGGGGTCTCGTGACCCACCCCAGAGGGGTCACGTGACCCACCCCAGAGGGGTCTCGTGACCCACCCCTGAGGGGTCACGTGACCAACCCTTGAGGGGTCTCGTGACCCACGCTTTTCGGGTCACGTGACCAGCCCTTTAGGGGTCTCGTGACCCACCCTTGAGGGGTCCCGTGACCCACCCTTGAGGGGTCTCGTGACCCACCCTTGGGAGGTCACCTGCCCCACCCTTGAGGGGTCACATGACCCACCTTGAGAGGTCACAGCAGTTTTACAGGGTCCCTGCGCACCTGTTCGGCGACACAGAAGACCTCCCTGCCACTCAGAGGACCGCACGATTTCCCACAGGCCACACTGCCTAGCAGCACCTTCAGCCCCGCACAGACAGTGTGCTAAGGACAGACTTGGGTACAGGGGGCATGGGCGGGGGATTTCCCATGGAACTCTCTAAGGGCCCGGTGCCCTGTGTGGCCCGGGGAGTGCCCATGCCGTTCCTTGACCCCGCAGGACACTTGCATCCAGCAATAAGCAGCCCTCTGCCTCCACGGGGCTCAAACACCTGCGCCCGGTGTGCGGGCACCTGGCGTACGTGGAGGCAAACCCGCAGACCCCTCTGGCCCGAACCCACCACTGCGAAGATCCCCCTTTTCTTCCATCTGTAAAGGGGTCCTCCTTGAGGAGTGGAGGAACATGCGGAGGCCCCCAGGAGATGGCCTTTCTCCGAGCCGCGGCTGGCTGGTTTCGGGCCTATACGTGGGCCGCGCGTGCGCACTCAGGCTCCCCACCACAACCCTCCCTCGGGTCACGGGACTCACCCTTCAGGTGTCTCCTGACCCACACTTGAGGGGTCACATCACCCACCCCTGAGGGGTCACGTGACCCACCCCAGAGGGGTCACGTGACCCACCCCTGAGGGGTCTCGTGACCCTCCCCTGAGGGGTCATGTGACCCACCCTTGAGGGGTCTCGTGACCCACGCTTTTCGGGTCACGTGACCCGCCCTTTAGGGGTCTCGTGACCCACCCTTGAGGGGTCCCGTGACCCACCCTTGAGGGGTCTCGTGACCCATCCTTGGGAGGTCACCTGCTCCACCCTTGAGAGGTCACAGCAGTTTTACAGGGTCCCTGCGCACCTGTTCGGGGAAACAGAAGCCCTCCCTGCCACTCAGAGGACCGCACGATTTCCCACAGGCCACACTGCCTAGCAGCACCTTCAGCTCCGCACAGACAGTGTGCTAAGGACAGACTTGGGTACAGGGGGCGTGGGCGGGGGATTTCCCATGGAACTCTCTAAGGGCCCGGTGCCCTGTGTGGCCCGGGGAGTGCCCATGCCATTCCTTGACCCCGCAGGACACTTGCATCCAGCAATAAGCAGCCCTCTGCCTCCACGGGGCTCAAACACCTGCGCCCGGTGTGCGGGCACCTGGCGTACGTGGAGGCAAACCCGCAGACCCCTCTGGCCCGAACCCACCACTGCGAAGATCACCCTTTCTTCCATCCGTAAAAGGGTCACTCTTGAGGAGTGGAAGAACATGGGGAGGCCCCCAGGAGATGGCTTTTCTCTGAGCCGCGGCTGGCTCGTTTCGGGCCTATACGTGGGCCGCGCATGCGCACTCAGGCTCCCAAGCACACACCTCCCTCGGCTCACCTAACCCACCCTTTAGAGGTCACAGCAGTTCCACAGGGTCCCTGGGCACCTGTCTGTGGACACAGGAGCCCCCCTGCCACCTAGAGGACCACGCGATTTCCGCTGGGGAACACTGCCCAGAAGCACTCCTAGCCTCGCACAGACACTGTGCGCAGGATAGACTTGTGGACGAGAGGCCTGGGTGGGGAATTTTCCAGGGAACTCTCTAAAGGCCGGGTGCCCTCTGTCGCCCTGGGAGTGCCCACGCCGTCCCTTAACCCTGCAGGACACTATCATCCAGCACTAAGCAGCCCTCTGCCTCCACGGGGCTCGAACACCTGGGCCAGTTGTGAGAGCACCTGGCGTACGTGCAGGCAAACCCACAGACCCCTCTGGCCCGAACCCACCACTGCGAAGATCCCCCTTTTCTTCCATCTGTAAAGGAGTCCTCCTTGAGGAGTGGAGGAACATGGGGAGGCCCCCAGGAGATGGCTTTTCTCCGAGCCGCGGCTGGCTGGTTTCGGGCCTATACGTGGGCCGTGCGTGCGCACTCAGGCTCCCCACCACAACCCTCCCTCGGGTCACGGGACTCACCCTTGAGGTGTCTCCTGACCCACCCTTGAGGGGTCACGTCACCCACCCCTGAGGGGTCACATGACCCACCCCAGAGGGGTCACGTGACCCACCCCAGAGGGGTCACGTGACCCACCCCTGAGGGGTCTCGTGACCCACCCCTAAGGAGTCACGTGACCCACCCCTGAGGGGTCTCGTGACCCACCCCAGAGGGGTCACGTGACCCACCCCAGAGGGGTCTCGTGACCCACCCCTGAGGGGTCACGTGACCAACCCTTGAGGGGTCTCGTGACCCACGCTTTTCGGGTCACGTGACCAGCCCTTTAGGGGTCTCGTGACCCACCCTTGAGGGGTCCCGTGACCCACCCTTGAGGGGTCTCGTGACCCACCCTTGGGAGGTCACCTGCCCCACCCTTGAGGGGTCACATGACCCACCTTGAGAGGTCACAGCAGTTCCACAGGGTCCCTGGGCACCTGTCTGTGGACACAGGAGCCCCCCTGCCACCTAGAGGACCACGCGATTTCCGCTGGGGAACACTGCCCAGAAGCACTCCTAGCCTCGCACAGACACTGTGCGCAGGATAGACTTGTGGACGAGAGGCCTGGGTGGGGAATTTTCCAGGGAACTCTCTAAAGGCCAGGTGCCCTCTGTCGCCCTGGGAGTGCCCACGCCGTCCCTTAACCCTGCAGGACACTATCATCCAGCAATAAGCAGCCCTCTGCCTCCACGGGGCTCGAACACCTGGGCCCGTTGTGAGAGCACCTGGCGTACGTGCAGGCAAACCCACAGACCCCTCTGGCCCGAACCCACCACTGCGAAGATCCCCCTTTTCTTCCATCTGTAAAGGGGTCCTCCTTGAGGAGTGGAGGAACATGCGGAGGCCCCCAGGAGATGGCCTTTCTCCGAGCCGCGGCTGGCTGGTTTCGGGCCTATACGTGGGCCGCGCGTGCGCACTCAGGCTCCCCACCACAACCCTCCCTCGGGTCACGGGACTCACCCTTGAGGTGTCTCCTGACCCACCCTTGAGGGGTCACATCACCCACCCCTGAGGGGTCACGTGACCCACCCCAGAGGGGTCTCGTGACCCACCCCTGAGGGGTCACGTGACCCACCCCTGAGGGGTCTGGTGACCCACCCATGAGGGGTCACGTGACCCACCCCAGAGGGGTCACGTGACCCACCCCTGAGGGGTCTCGTGACCCGCCCCTGAGGGGTCATGTGACCCACCCTTGAGGGGTCTCGTGACCCACGCTTTTCGGGTCACGTGACCCGCCCTTTACGGGTCTCGTGACCCACCCTTGAGGGGTCCCGTGACCCACCCTTGAGGGGTCTCATGACCCATCCTTGGGAGGTCACCTGCTCCACCCTTGAGAGGTCACAGCAGTTTTACAGGGTCCCTGCGCACCTGTTCGGGGAAACAGAAGCCCTCCCTGCCACTCAGAGGACCGCACGATTTCCCACAGGCCACACTGCCTAGCAGCACCTTCAGCCCCGCACAGACAGTGTGCTAAGGACAGACTTGGATACAGGGGGCGTGGGCGGGGGATTTCCCATGGAACTCTCTAAGGGCCCGGTGCCCTGTGTGGCCCGGGGAGTGCCCATGCCATTCCTTGACCCCGCAGGACACTTGCATCCAGCAATAAGCAGCCCTCTGCCTCCACGGGGCTCAAACACCTGCGCCCGGTGTGCGGGCACCTGGCGTACGTGGAGGCAAACCCGCAGACCCCTCTGGCCCGAACCCACCACTGCGAAGATCACCCTTTCTTCCATCCGTAAAAGGGTCACTCTTGAGGAGTGGAAGAACATGGGGAGGCCCCCAGGAGATGGCTTTTCTCTGAGCCGCGGCTGGCTCGTTTCGGGCCTATACGTGGGCCGCGCATGCGCACTCAGGCTCCCAAGCACACACCTCCCTCGGCTCACCTAACCCACCCTTTAGAGGTCACAGCAGTTCCACAGGGTCCCTGGGCACCTGTCTGTGGACACAGGAGCCCCCCTGCCACCTAGAGGACCACGCGATTTCCGCTGGGGAACACTGCCCAGAAGCACTCCTAGCCTCGCACAGACACTGTGCGCAGGATAGACTTGTGGACGAGAGGCCTGGGTGGGGAATTTTCCAGGGAACTCTCTAAAGGCCGGGTGCCCTCTGTCGCCCTGGGAGTGCCCACGCCGTCCCTTAACCCTGCAGGACACTATCATCCAGCACTAAGCAGCCCTCTGCCTCCACGGGGCTCGAACACCTGGGCCAGTTGTGAGAGCACCTGGCGTACGTGCAGGCAAACCCACAGACCCCTCTGGCCCGAACCCACCACTGCGAAGATCCCCCTTTTCTTCCATCTGTAAAGGAGTCCTCCTTGAGGAGTGGAGGAACATGGGGAGGCCCCCAGGAGATGGCTTTTCTCCGAGCCGCGGCTGGCTGGTTTCGGGCCTATACGTGGGCCGTGCGTGCGCACTCAGGCTCCCCACCACAACCCTCCCTCGGGTCACGGGACTCACCCTTGAGGTGTCTCCTGACCCACCCTTGAGGGGTCACGTCACCCACCCCTGAGGGGTCACATGACCCACCCCAGAGGGGTCACGTGACCCACCCCAGAGGGGTCACGTGACCCACCCCTGAGGGGTCTCGTGACCCACCCCTGAGGAGTCACGTGACCCACCCCTGAGGGGTCTCGTGACCCACCCCAGAGGGGTCACGTGACCCACCCCAGAGGGGTCTCGTGACCCACCCCTGAGGGGTCACGTGACCAACCCTTGAGGGGTCTCGTGACCCACGCTTTTCGGGTCACGTGACCAGCCCTTTAGGGGTCTCGTGACCCACCCTTGAGGGGTCCCGTGTCCCACCCTTGAGGGGTCTCGTGACCCACCCTTGGGAGGTCACCTGCCCCACCCTTGAGGGGTCACATGACCCACCTTGAGAGGTCACAGCAGTTTTACAGGGTCCCTGCGCACCTGTTCGGCGACACAGAAGACCTCCCTGCCACTCAGAGGACCGCACGATTTCCCACAGGCCACACTGCCTAGCAGCACCTTCAGCCCCGCACAGACAGTGTGCTAAGGACAGACTTGGGTACAGGGGGCATGGGCGGGGGATTTCCCATGGAACTCTCTAAGGGCCCGGTGCCCTGTGTGGCCCGGGGAGTGCCCATGCCGTTCCTTGACCCCGCAGGACACTTGCATCCAGCAATAAGCAGCCCTCTGCCTCCACGGGGCTCAAACACCTGCGCCCGGTGTGCGGGCACCTGGCGTACGTGGAGGCAAACCCGCAGACCCCTCTGGCCCGAACCCACCACTGCGAAGATCCCCCTTTTCTTCCATCTGTAAAGGGGTCCTCCTTGAGGAGTGGAGGAACATGCGGAGGCCCCCAGGAGATGGCCTTTCTCCGAGCCGCGGCTGGCTGGTTTCGGGCCTATACGTGGGCCGCGCGTGCGCACTCAGGCTCCCCACCACAACCCTCCCTCGGGTCACGGGACTCACCCTTGAGGTGTCTCCTGACCCACCCTTGAGGGGTCACATCACCCACCCCTGAGGGGTCACGTGACCCACCCCAGAGGGGTCACGTGACCCACCCCAGAGGGGTCACGTGACCCACCCCTGAGGGGTCTCGTGACCCACCCCTGAGGAGTCACGTGACCCACCCCTGAGGGGTCTCGTGACCCACCCCAGAGGGGTCTCGTGACCCACCCCTGAGGGGTCACGTGACCAACCCTTGAGGGGTCTCGTGACCCTCGCTTTTCGGGTCACGTGACCAGCCCTTTAGGGGTCTCGTGACCCACCCTTGAGGGGTCTCGTGACCCACCCTTGAGGGGTCTCGTGACCCACCCTTGGGAGGTCACCTGCCCCACCCTTGAGGGGTCACATGACCCACCTTGAGAGGTCACAGCAGTTTTACAGGGTCCCTGCGCACCTGTTCGGCGAAACAGAAGACCTCCCTGCCACTCAGAGGACCGCACGATTTCCCACAGGCCACACTGCCTAGCAGCACCTTCAGCCCCGCACAGACAGTGTGCTAAGGACAGACTTGGGTACAGGGGGCATGGGCGGGGGATTTCCCATGGAACTCTCTAAGGGCCCGGTGCCCTGTGTGGCCCGGGGAGTGCCCATGCCGTTCCTTGACCCCGCAGGACACTTGCATCCAGCAATAAGCAGCCCTCTGCCTCCACGGGGCTCAAACACCTGCGCCCGGTGTGCGGGCACCTGGCGTACGTGGAGGCAAACCCGCAGACCCCTCTGGCCCGAACCCACCACTGCGAAGATCACCCTTTCTTCCATCCGTAAAGGGGTCACGCTTGAGGAGTGGAAGAACAGGGGGAGGCCCCCAGGAGATGGCTTTCCTCCGAGCCGCGGCTGGCTCGTATCGGGCCTATACGTGGGCCGCGCATGCGCACTCAGGCTCCCAAGCACACACCTCCCTCGGCTCACCTAACCCACCCTTTAGAGGTCACAGCAGTTCCACAGGGTCCCTGGGCACCTGTCTGTGGACACAGGAGCCCCCCTGCCACCTAGAGGACCACGCGATTACCGCTGGGGAACACTGCCCAGAAGCACTCCTAGCCTCGCACAGACACTGTGCGCAGGATAGACTTGTGGACGAGAGGCCTGGGTGGGGAATTTTCCAGGGAACTCTCTAAAGGCCAGGTGCCCTCTGTCGCCCTGGGAGTGCCCACGCCGTCCCTTAACCCTGCAGGACACTATCATCCAGCACTAAGCAGCCCTCTGCCTTCACGGGGCTCGAACACCTGGGCCAGTTGTGAGAGCACCTGGCGTACGTGCAGGCAAACCCACAGACCCCTCTGGCCCGAACCCACCACTGCGAAGATCCCCCTTTTCTTCCATCTGTAAAGGAGTCCTCCTTGAGGAGTGGAGGAACATGGGGAGGCCCCCAGGAGATGGCTTTTCTCCGAGCCGCGGCTGGCTGGTTTCGGGCCTATACGTGGGCCGTGCGTGCGCACTCAGGCTCCCCACCACAACCCTCCCTCGGGTCACGGGGCTCACCCTTGAGGTGTCTCCTGACCCACCCTTGAGGGGTCACGTCACCCACCCCTGAGGGGTCACATGACCCACCCCAGAGGGGTCACGTGACCCACCCCAGAGGGGTCACGTGACCCACCCCTGAGGGGTCTCGTGACCCATCCCTGAGGAGTCACGTGACCCACCCCTGAGGGGTCTCGTGACCCACCCCAGAGGGGTCACGTGACCCACCCCAGAGGGGTCTCGTGACCCACCCCTGAGGGGTCACGTGACCAACCCTTGAGGGGTCTCGTGACCCTCGCTTTTCGGGTCACGTGACCAGCCCTTTAGGGGTCTCGTGACCCACCCTTGGGAGGTCACCTGCCCCACCCTTGAGGGGTCACATGACCCACCTTGAGAGGTCACAGCAGTTTTACAGGGTCCCTGCGCACCTGTTCGGCGAAACAGAAGACCTCCCTGCCACTCAGAGGACCGCACGATTTCCCACAGGCCACACTGCCTAGCAGCACCTTCAGCCCCGCACAGACAGTGTGCTAAGGACAGACTTGGGTACAGGGGGCATGGGCGGGGGATTTCCCATGGAACTCTCTAAGGGCCCGGTGCCCTGTGTGGCCCGGGGAGTGCCCATGCCGTTCCTTGACCCCGCAGGACACTTGCATCCAGCAATAAGCAGCCCTCTGCCTCCACGGGGCTCAAACACCTGCGCCCGGTGTGCGGGCACCTGGCGTACGTGGAGGCAAACCCGCAGACCCCTCTGGCCCGAACCCACCACTGCGAAGATCACCCTTTCTTCCATCCGTAAAGGGGTCACGCTTGAGGAGTGGAAGAACAGGGGGAGGCCCCCAGGAGATGGCTTTCCTCCGAGCCGCGGCTGGCTCGTATCGGGCCTATACGTGGGCCGCGCATGCGCACTCAGGCTCCCAAGCACACACCTCCCTCGGCTCACCTAACCCACCCTTTAGAGGTCACAGCAGTTCCACAGGGTCCCTGGGCACCTGTCTGTGGACACAGGAGCCCCCCTGCCACCTAGAGGACCACGCGATTACCGCTGGGGAACACTGCCCAGAAGCACTCCTAGCCTCGCACAGACACTGTGCGCAGGATAGACTTGTGGACGAGAGGCCTGGGTGGGGAATTTTCCAGGGAACTCTCTAAAGGCCAGGTGCCCTCTGTCGCCCTGGGAGTGCCCACGCCGTCCCTTAACCCTGCAGGACACTATCATCCAGCACTAAGCAGCCCTCTGCCTTCACGGGGCTCGAACACCTGGGCCAGTTGTGAGAGCACCTGGCGTACGTGCAGGCAAACCCACAGACCCCTCTGGCCCGAACCCACCACTGCGAAGATCCCCCTTTTCTTCCATCTGTAAAGGAGTCCTCCTTGAGGAGTGGAGGAACATGGGGAGGCCCCCAGGAGATGGCTTTTCTCCGAGCCGCGGCTGGCTGGTTTCGGGCCTATACGTGGGCCGTGCGTGCGCACTCAGGCTCCCCACCACAACCCTCCCTCGGGTCACGGGGCTCACCCTTGAGGTGTCTCCTGACCCACCCTTGAGGGGTCACGTCACCCACCCCTGAGGGGTCACATGACCCACCCCAGAGGGGTCACGTGACCCACCCCAGAGGGGTCACGTGACCCACCCCTGAGGGGTCTCGTGACCCATCCCTGAGGAGTCACGTGACCCACCCCTGAGGGGTCTTGTGACCCACCCCAGAGGGGTCACGTGACCCACCCCAGAGGGGTCTCGTGACCCACCCCTGAGGGGTCACGTGACCAACCCTTGAGGGGTCTCGTGACCCTCGCTTTTCGGGTCACGTGACCAGCCCTTTAGGGGTCTCGTGACCCACCCTTGGGAGGTCACCTGCCCCACCCTTGAGGGGTCACATGACCCACCTTGAGAGGTCACAGCAGTTTTACAGGGTCCCTGCGCACCTGTTCGGCGAAACAGAAGACCTCCCTGCCACTCAGAGGACCGCACGATTTCCCACAGGCCACACTGCCTAGCAGCACCTTCAGCCCCGCACAGACAGTGTGCTAAGGACAGACTTGGGTACAGGGGGCATGGGCGGGGGATTTCCCATGGAACTCTCTAAGGGCCCGGTGCCCTGTGTGGCCCGGGGAGTGCCCATGCCGTTCCTTGACCCCGCAGGACACTTGCATCCAGCAATAAGCAGCCCTCTGCCTCCACGGGGCTCAAACACCTGCGCCCGGTGTGCGGGCACCTGGCGTACGTGGAGGCAAACCCGCAGACCCCTCTGGCCCGAACCCACCACTGCGAAGATCACCCTTTCTTCCATCCGTAAAGGGGTCACGCTTGAGGAGTGGAAGAACAGGGGGAGGCCCCCAGGAGATGGCTTTCCTCCGAGCCGCGGCTGGCTCGTATCGGGCCTATACGTGGGCCGCGCATGCGCACTCAGGCTCCCAAGCACACACCTCCCTCGGCTCACCTAACCCACCCTTTAGAGGTCACAGCAGTTCCACAGGGTCCCTGGGCACCTGTCTGTGGACACAGGAGCCCCCCTGCCACCTAGAGGACCACGCGATTACCGCTGGGGAACACTGCCCAGAAGCACTCCTAGCCTCGCACAGACACTGTGCGCAGGATAGACTTGTGGACGAGAGGCCTGGGTGGGGAATTTTCCAGGGAACTCTCTAAAGGCCAGGTGCCCTCTGTCGCCCTGGGAGTGCCCACGCCGTCCCTTAACCCTGCAGGACACTATCATCCAGCACTAAGCAGCCCTCTGCCTTCACGGGGCTCGAACACCTGGGCCAGTTGTGAGAGCACCTGGCGTACGTGCAGGCAAACCCACAGACCCCTCTGGCCCGAACCCACCACTGCGAAGATCCCCCTTTTCTTCCATCTGTAAAGGAGTCCTCCTTGAGGAGTGGAGGAACATGGGGAGGCCCCCAGGAGATGGCTTTTCTCCGAGCCGCGGCTGGCTGGTTTCGGGCCTATACGTGGGCCGTGCGTGCGCACTCAGGCTCCCCACCACAACCCTCCCTCGGGTCACGGGGCTCACCCTTGAGGTGTCTCCTGACCCACCCTTGAGGGGTCACGTCACCCACCCCTGAGGGGTCACATGACCCACCCCAGAGGGGTCACGTGACCCACCCCAGAGGGGTCACGTGACCCACCCCTGAGGGGTCTCGTGACCCATCCCTGAGGAGTCACGTGACCCACCCCTGAGGGGTCTCGTGACCCACCCCAGAGGGGTCACGTGACCCACCCCAGAGGGGTCTCGTGACCCACCCCTGAGGGGTCACGTGACCAACCCTTGAGGGGTCTCGTGACCCTCGCTTTTCGGGTCACGTGACCAGCCCTTTAGGGGTCTCGTGACCCACCCTTGGGAGGTCACCTGCCCCACCCTTGAGGGGTCACATGACCCACCTTGAGAGGTCACAGCAGTTTTACAGGGTCCCTGCGCACCTGTTCGGCGAAACAGAAGACCTCCCTGCCACTCAGAGGACCGCACGATTTCCCACAGGCCACACTGCCTAGCAGCACCTTCAGCCCCGCACAGACAGTGTGCTAAGGACAGACTTGGGTACAGGGGGCATGGGCGGGGGATTTCCCATGGAACTCTCTAAGGGCCCGGTGCCCTGTGTGGCCCGGGGAGTGCCCATGCCGTTCCTTGACCCCGCAGGACACTTGCATCCAGCAATAAGCAGCCCTCTGCCTCCACGGGGCTCAAACACCTGCGCCCGGTGTGCGGGCACCTGGCGTACGTGGAGGCAAACCCGCAGACCCCTCTGGCCCGAACCCACCACTGCGAAGATCACCCTTTCTTCCATCCGTAAAGGGGTCACGCTTGAGGAGTGGAAGAACAGGGGGAGGCCCCCAGGAGATGGCTTTCCTCCGAGCCGCGGCTGGCTCGTATCGGGCCTATACGTGGGCCGCGCATGCGCACTCAGGCTCCCAAGCACACACCTCCCTCGGCTCACCTAACCCACCCTTTAGAGGTCACAGCAGTTCCACAGGGTCCCTGGGCACCTGTCTGTGGACACAGGAGCCCCCCTGCCACCTAGAGGACCACGCGATTACCGCTGGGGAACACTGCCCAGAAGCACTCCTAGCCTCGCACAGACACTGTGCGCAGGATAGACTTGTGGACGAGAGGCCTGGGTGGGGAATTTTCCAGGGAACTCTCTAAAGGCCAGGTGCCCTCTGTCGCCCTGGGAGTGCCCACGCCGTCCCTTAACCCTGCAGGACACTATCATCCAGCACTAAGCAGCCCTCTGCCTTCACGGGGCTCGAACACCTGGGCCAGTTGTGAGAGCACCTGGCGTACGTGCAGGCAAACCCACAGACCCCTCTGGCCCGAACCCACCACTGCGAAGATCCCCCTTTTCTTCCATCTGTAAAGGAGTCCTCCTTGAGGAGTGGAGGAACATGGGGAGGCCCCCAGGAGATGGCTTTTCTCCGAGCCGCGGCTGGCTGGTTTCGGGCCTATACGTGGGCCGTGCGTGCGCACTCAGGCTCCCCACCACAACCCTCCCTCGGGTCACGGGGCTCACCCTTGAGGTGTCTCCTGACCCACCCTTGAGGGGTCACGTCACCCACCCCTGAGGGGTCACATGACCCACCCCAGAGGGGTCACGTGACCCACCCCAGAGGGGTCACGTGACCCACCCCTGAGGGGTCTCGTGACCCATCCCTGAGGAGTCACGTGACCCACCCCTGAGGGGTCTTGTGACCCACCCCAGAGGGGTCACGTGACCCACCCCAGAGGGGTCTCGTGACCCACCCCTGAGGGGTCACGTGACCAACCCTTGAGGGGTCTCGTGACCCTCGCTTTTCGGGTCACGTGACCAGCCCTTTAGGGGTCTCGTGACCCACCCTTGGGAGGTCACCTGCCCCACCCTTGAGGGGTCACATGACCCACCTTGAGAGGTCACAGCAGTTTTACAGGGTCCCTGCGCACCTGTTCGGCGAAACAGAAGACCTCCCTGCCACTCAGAGGACCGCACGATTTCCCACAGGCCACACTGCCTAGCAGCACCTTCAGCCCCGCACAGACAGTGTGCTAAGGACAGACTTGGGTACAGGGGGCATGGGCGGGGGATTTCCCATGGAACTCTCTAAGGGCCCGGTGCCCTGTGTGGCCCGGGGAGTGCCCATGCCGTTCCTTGACCCCGCAGGACACTTGCATCCAGCAATAAGCAGCCCTCTGCCTCCACGGGGCTCAAACACCTGCGCCCGGTGTGCGGGCACCTGGCGTACGTGGAGGCAAACCCGCAGACCCCTCTGGCCCGAACCCACCACTGCGAAGATCACCCTTTCTTCCATCCGTAAAGGGGTCACGCTTGAGGAGTGGAAGAACAGGGGGAGGCCCCCAGGAGATGGCTTTCCTCCGAGCCGCGGCTGGCTCGTATCGGGCCTATACGTGGGCCGCGCATGCGCACTCAGGCTCCCAAGCACACACCTCCCTCGGCTCACCTAACCCACCCTTTAGAGGTCACAGCAGTTCCACAGGGTCCCTGGGCACCTGTCTGTGGACACAGGAGCCCCCCTGCCACCTAGAGGACCACGCGATTTCCGCTGGGGAACACTGCCCAGAAGCACTCCTAGCCTCGCACAGACACTGTGCGCAGGATAGACTTGTGGACGAGAGGCCTGGGTGGGGAATTTTCCAGGGAACTCTCTAAAGGCCAGGTGCCCTCTGTCGCCCTGGGAGTGCCCACGCCGTCCCTTAACCCTGCAGGACACTATCATCCAGCAATAAGCAGCCCTCTGCCTCCACGGGGCTCGAACACCTGGGCCCGTTGTGAGAGCACCTGGCGTACGTGCAGGCAAACCCACAGACCCCTCTGGCCCGAACCCACCACTGCGAAGATCCCCCTTTTCTTCCATCTGTAAAGGGGTCCTCCTTGAGGAGTGGAGGAACATGCGGAGGCCCCCAGGAGATGGCCTTTCTCCGAGCCGCGGCTGGCTGGTTTCGGGCCTATACGTGGGCCGCGTGTGCGCACTCAGGCTCCCCACCACAACCCTCCCTCGGGTCACGGGACTCACCCTTGAGGTGTCTCTTGACCCACCCTTGAGGGGTCACATCACCCACCCCTGAGGGGTCACGTGACCCACCACAGAGGGGTCACGTGACCCACCCCTGAGGGGTCACGTGACCCACCCCTGAGGGGTCTGGTGACCCACCCCTGAGGGGTCACGTGACCCACCCCAGAGGGGTCACGTGACCCACTCCTGAGGGGTCTCGTGACCCGCCCCTGAGGGGTCATGTGACCCACCCTTGAGGGGTCTCGTGACCCACGCTTTTCGGGTCACGTGACCCGCCCTTTAGGGGTCTCGTGACCCACCCTTGAGTGGTCCCGTGACCCACCCTTGAGGGGTCTCGTGACCCACCCTTGGGAGGTCACCTGCTCCACCCTTGAGAGGTCACAGCAGTTTTACAGGGTCCCTGCGCACCTGTTCGGGGAAACAGAAGCCCTCCCTGCCACTCAGAGGACCGCACGATTTCCCACAGGCCACACTGCCTAGCAGCACCTTCAGCCCCGCACAGACAGTGTGCTAAGGACAGACTTGGGTACAGGGGGCGTGGGCGGGGGATTTCCCATGGAACTCTCTAAGGGCCCGGTGCCCTGTGTGGCCCGGGGAGTGCCCATGCCATTCCTTGACCCCGCAGGACACTTGCATCCAGCAATAAGCAGCCCTCTGCCTCCACGGGGCTCAAACACCTGCGCCCGGTGTGCGGGCACCTGGCGTACGTGGAGGCAAACCCGCAGACCCCTCTGGCCCGAACCCACCACTGCGAAGATCACCCTTTCTTCCATCCGTAAAAGGGTCACTCTTGAGGAGTGGAAGAACATGGGGAGGCCCCCAGGAGATGGCTTTTCTCTGAGCCGCGGCTGGCTCGTTTCGGGCCTATACGTGGGCCGCGCATGCGCACTCAGGCTCCCAAGCACACACCTCCCTCGGCTCAC
The DNA here is from genome assembly GCF_022682495.2 of Desmodus rotundus. Classification (NCBI taxonomy): domain Eukaryota; kingdom Metazoa; phylum Chordata; class Mammalia; order Chiroptera; family Phyllostomidae; genus Desmodus; species Desmodus rotundus. Next base: position 164,663 of record NW_026527175.1, on the reverse strand, counting down.
CTAACCCACCCTTTAGAGGTCACAGCAGTTCCACAGGGTCCCTGGGCACCTGTCTGTGGACACAGGAGCCCCCCTGCCACCTAGAGGACCACGCGATTTCCGCTGGGGAACACTGCCCAGAAGCACTCCTAGCCTCGCACAGACACTGTGCGCAGGATAGACTTGTGGACGAGAGGCCTGGGTGGGGAATTTTCCAGGGAACTCTCTAAAGGCCGGGTGCCCTCTGTCGCCCTGGGAGTGCCCACGCCGTCCCTTAACCCTGCAGGACACTATCATCCAGCACTAAGCAGCCCTCTGCCTCCACGGGGCTCGAACACCTGGGCCCGTTGTGAGAGCACCTGGCGTACGTGCAGGCAAACCCACAGACCCCTCTGGCCCGAACCCACCACTGCGAAGATCCCCCTTTTCTTCCATCTGTAAAGGGGTCCTCCTTGAGGAGTGGAGGAACATGGGGAGGCCCCCAGGAGATGGCTTTTCTCCGAGCCGCGGCTGGCTGGTTTCGGGCCTATACGTGGGCCGTGCGTGCGCACTCAGGCTCCCCACCACAACCCTCCCTCGGGTCACGGGACTCACCCTTGAGGTGTCTCTTGACCCACCCTTGAGGGGTCACATGACCCACCCCAGAGGGGTCACGTGACCCACCCCTGAGGGGTCTCGTGACCCACCCCTGAGGAGTCACGTGACCCACCCCTGAGGGGTCTCGTGACCCACCCCAGAGGGGTCACGTGACCCACCCCTGAGGGGTCACGTGACCCACCCCAGAGGGGTCTCGTGACCCACCCCTGAGGGGTCACGTGACCAACCCTTGAGGGGTCTCGTGACCCACCCCTGAGGAGTCACGTGACCCACCCCTGAGGGGTCTCGTGACCCACCCCAGAGGGGTCACGTGACCCACCCCAGAGGGGTCTCGTGACCCACCCCTGAGGGGTCACGTGACCAACCCTTGAGGGGTCTCGTGACCCTCGCTTTTCGGGTCACGTGACCAGCCCTTTAGGGGTCTCGTGACCCACCCTTGAGGGGTCTCGTGACCCACCCTTGAGGGGTCTCGTGACCCACCCTTGGGAGGTCACCTGCCCCACCCTTGAGGGGTCACATGACCCACCTTGAGAGGTCACAGCAGTTTTACAGGGTCCCTGCGCACCTGTTCGGCGAAACAGAAGACCTCCCTGCCACTCAGAGGACCGCACGATTTCCCACAGGCCACACTGCCTAGCAGCACCTTCAGCCCCGCACAGACAGTGTGCTAAGGACAGACTTGGGTACAGGGGGCATGGGCGGGGGATTTCCCATGGAACTCTCTAAGGGCCCGGTGCCCTGTGTGGCCCGGGGAGTGCCCATGCCGTTCCTTGACCCCGCAGGACACTTGCATCCAGCAATAAGCAGCCCTCTGCCTCCACGGGGCTCAAACACCTGCGCCCGGTGTGCGGGCACCTGGCGTACGTGGAGGCAAACCCGCAGACCCCTCTGGCCCGAACCCACCACTGCGAAGATCACCCTTTCTTCCATCCGTAAAAGGGTCACTCTTGAGGAGTGGAAGAACATGGGGAGGCCCCCAGGAGATGGCTTTTCTCTGAGCCGCGGCTGGCTCGTTTCGGGCCTATACGTGGGCCGCGCATGGGCACTCAGGCTCCCAAGCACACACCTCCCTCGGCTCACCTAACCCACCCTTTAGAGGTCACAGCAGTTCCACAGGGTCCCTGGGCACCTGTCTGTGGACACAGGAGCCCCCCTGCCACCTAGAGGACCACGCGATTTCCGCTGGGGAACACTGCCCAGAAGCACTCCTAGCCTCGCACAGACACTGTGCGCAGGATAGACTTGTGGACGAGAGGCCTGGGTGGGGAATTTTCCAGGGAACTCTCTAAAGGCCGGGTGCCCTCTGTCGCCCTGGGAGTGCCCACGCCGTCCCTTAACCCTGCAGGACACTATCATCCAGCACTAAGCAGCCCTCTGCCTCCACGGGGCTCGAACACCTGGGCCAGTTGTGAGAGCACCTGGCGTACGTGCAGGCAAACCCACAGACCCCTCTGGCCCGAACCCACCACTGCGAAGATCCCCCTTTTCTTCCATCTGTAAAGGAGTCCTCCTTGAGGAGTGGAGGAACATGGGGAGGCCCCCAGGAGATGGCTTTTCTCCGAGCCGCGGCTGGCTGGTTTCGGGCCTATACGTGGGCCGTGCGTGCGCACTCAGGCTCCCCACCACAACCCTCCCTCGGGTCACGGGGCTCACCCTTGAGGTGTCTCCTGACCCACCCTTGAGGGGTCACGTCACCCACCCCTGAGGGGTCACATGACCCACCCCAGAGGGGTCACGTGACCCACCCCAGAGGGGTCACGTGACCCACCCCTGAGGGGTCTCGTGACCCACCCCTGAGGAGTCACGTGACCCACCCCTGAGGGGTCTCGTGACCCACCCCAGAGGGGTCACGTGACCCACCCCAGAGGGGTCTCGTGACCCACCCCTGAGGGGTCACGTGACCCACCCTTGAGGGGTCTCGTGACCCACGCTTTTCGGGTCACGTGACCCGCCTTTTAGGGGTCTCGTGACCCACCCTTGAGGGGTCCCGTGACCCACCCTTGAGGGGTCTCGTTACCCACCATTGGGAGGTCACCTGCCCCACCCTTGAGAGGTCACATGACCCACCTTGAGAGGTCACAGCAGTTTTACAGGGTCCCTGCGCACCTGTTCGGCGAAACAGAAGCCCTCGCTGCCACTCAGAGGACCGCACGATTTCCCACAGGCCACACTGCCTAGCAGCACCTTCAGCCCCGCACAGACAGTGTGCTAAGGACAGACTTGGGTACAGGGGGCGTGGGCGGGGGATTTCCCATGGAACACTCTAAGGGCCCGGTGCCCTGTGTGGCCCGGGGAGTGCCCATGCCGTTCCTTGACCCCGCAGGACACTTGCATCCAGCAATAAGCAGCCCTCTGCCTCCACGGGGCTCAAACACCTGCGCCCGGTGTGCGGGCACCTGGCGTACGTGGAGGCAAACCCGCAGACCCCTCTGGCCCGAACCCACCACTGCGAAGATCCCCCTTTTCTTCCATCTGTAAAGGGGTCCTCCTTGAGGAGTGGAGGAACATGCGGAGGCCCCCAGGAGATGGCCTTTCTCCGAGCCGCGGCTGGCTGGTTTCGGGCCTATACGTGGGCCGCGCGTGCGCACTCAGGCTCCCCACCACAACCCTCCCTCGGGTCACGGGACTCACACTTCAGGTGTCTCCTGACCCACCCTTGAGGGGTCACATCACCCACCCCTGAGGGGTCACGTGACCCACCCCAGAGGGGTCACGTGACCCACCCCAGAGGGGTCACGTGACCCACCCCTGACGGGTCTGGTGACCCGCCCCTGAGGGGTCACGTGACCCACCCCAGAGGGGTCACGTGACCCACCCCTGAGGGGTCTCGTGACCCGCCCGTGAGGGGTCATGTGACCCACCCTTGAGGGGTCTCGTGACCCACGCTTTTCGGGTCACGTGACCCGCCCTTTAGGGGTCTCGTGACCCACCCTTGAGGGGTCCCGTGACCCACCCTTGAGGGGTCTCGTGACCCACCCTTGGGAGGTCACCTGCCCCACCCTTGAGGGGTCACATGACCCACCTTGAGAGGTCACAGCAGTTTTACAGGGTCCCTGCGCACCTGTTCGGCGACACAGAAGACCTCCCTGCCACTCAGAGGACCGCACGATTTCCCACAGGCCACACTGCCTAGCAGCACCTTCAGCCCCGCACAGACAGTGTGCTAAGGACAGACTTGGGTACAGGGGGCATGGGCGGGGGATTTCCCATGGAACTCTCTAAGGGCCCGGTGCCCTGTGTGGCCCGGGGAGTGCCCATGCCGTTCCTTGACCCCGCAGGACACTTGCATCCAGCAATAAGCAGCCCTCTGCCTCCACGGGGCTCAAACACCTGCGCCCGGTGTGCGGGCACCTGGCGTACGTGGAGGCAAACCCGCAGACCCCTCTGGCCCGAACCCACCACTGCGAAGATCCCCCTTTTCTTCCATCTGTAAAGGGGTCCTCCTTGAGGAGTGGAGGAACATGCGGAGGCCCCCAGGAGATGGCCTTTCTCCGAGCCGCGGCTGGCTGGTTTCGGGCCTATACGTGGGCCGCGCGTGCGCACTCAGGCTCCCCACCACAACCCTCCCTCGGGTCACGGGACTCACCCTTCAGGTGTCTCCTGACCCACCCTTGAGGGGTCACATCACCCACCCCTGAGGGGTCACGTGACCCACCCCAGAGGGGTCACGTGACCCACCCCTGAGGGGTCTGGTGACCCGCCCCTGAGGGGTCACGTGACCCACCCCAGAGGGGTCACGTGACCCACCCCTGAGGGGTCTCGTGACCCGCCCGTGAGGGGTCATGTGACCCACCCTTGAGGGGTCTCGTGACCCACGCTTTTCGGGTCACGTGACCCGCCCTTTAGGGGTCTCGTGACCCACCCTTGAGGGGTCCCGTGACCCACCCTTGAGGGGTCTCGTGACCAACCCTTGGGAGGTCACCTGCTCCACCCTTGAGAGGTCACAGCAGTTTTACAGGGTCCCTGCGCACCTGTTCGGGGAAACAGAAGCCCTCCCTGCCACTCAGAGGACCGCACGATTTCCCACAGGCCACAATGCCTAGCAGCACCTTCAGCCCCGCACAGACAGTGTGCTAAGGACAGACTTGGGTACAGGGGGCGTGGGCGGGGGATTTCCCATGGAACTCTCTAAGGGCCCGGTGCCCTGGGTGGCCCGGGGAGTGCCCATGCCATTCCTTGACCCCGCAGGACACTTGCATCCAGCAATAAGCAGCCCTCTGCCTCCACGGGGCTCATCACCTGCGCCCGGTGTGCGGGCACCTGGCGTACGTGGAGGCAAACCCGCAGACCCCTCTGGCCCGAACCCACCACTGCGAAGATCACCCTTTCTTCCATCCGTAAAAGGGTCACTCTTGAGGAGTGGAAGAACATGGGGAGGCCCCCAGGAGATGGCTTTTCTCTGAGCCGCGGCTGGCTCGTTTCGGGCCTATACGTGGGCCGCGCATGCGCACTCAGGCTCCCAAGCACACACCTCCCTCGGCTCACCTAACCCACCTTTAGAGGTCACAGCAGTTCCACAGGGTCCCTGGGCACCTGTCTGTGGACACAGGAGCCCCCCTGCCACCTAGAGGACCACGCGATTTCCGCTGGGGAACACTGCCCGGAAGCACTCCTAGCCTCGCACAGACACTGTGCGCAGGATAGACTTGTGGACGAGAGGCCTGGGTGGGGAATTTTCCAGGGAACTCTCTAAAGGCCGGGTGCCCTCTGTCGCCCTGGGAGTGCCCACGCCGTCCCTTAACCCTGCAGGACACTATCATCCAGCACTAAGCAGCCCTCTGCCTTCACGGGGCTCGAACACCTGGGCCAGTTGTGAGAGCACCTGGCGTACGTGCAGGCAAACCCACAGACCCCTCTGGCCCGAACCCACCACTGCGAAGATCCCCCTTTTCTTCCATCTGTAAAGGAGTCCTCCTTGATGAGTGGAGGAACATGGGGAGGCCCCCAGGAGATGGCTTTTCTCCGAGCCGCGGCTGGCTGGTTTCGGGCCTATACGTGGGCCGTGCGTGCGCACTCAGGCTCCCCACCACAACCCTCCCTCGGGTCACGGGGCTCACCCTTGAGGTGTCTCCTGACCCACCCTTGAGGGGTCACGTCACCCACCCCTGAGGGGTCACATGACCCACCCCAGAGGGGTCACGTGACCCACCCCAGAGGGGTCACGTGACCCACCCCTGAGGGGTCTCGTGACCCACCCCTGAGGAGTCACGTGACCCACCCCTGAGGGGTCTCGTGACCCACCCCAGAGGGGTCTCGTGACCCACCCCTGAGGGGTCACGTGACCAACACTTGAGGGGTCTCGTGACCCTCGCTTTTCGGGTCACGTGACCAGCCCTTTAGGGGTCTCGTGACCCACCCTTGAGGGGTCTCGTGACCCACCCTTGAGGGGTCTCGTGACCCACCCTTGGGAGGTCACCTGCCCCACCCTTGAGGGGTCACATGACCCACCTTGAGAGGTCACAGCAGTTTTACAGGGTCCCTGCGCACCTGTTCGGCGAAACAGAAGACCTCCCTGCCACTCAGAGGACCGCACGATTTCCCACAGGCCACACTGCCTAGCAGCACCTTCAGCCCCGCACAGACAGTGTGCTAAGGACAGACTTGGGTACAGGGGGCATGGGCGGGGGATTTCCCATGGAACTCTCTAAGGGCCCGGTGCCCTGTGTGGCCCGGGGAGTGCCCATGCCGTTCCTTGACCCCGCAGGACACTTGCATCCAGCAATAAGCAGCCCTCTGCCTCCACGGGGCTCAAACACCTGCGCCCGGTGTGCGGGCACCTGGCGTACGTGGAGGCAAACCCGCAGACCCCTCTGGCCCGAACCCACCACTGCGAAGATCACCCTTTCTTCCATCCGTAAAGGGGTCACGCTTGAGGAGTGGAAGAACAGGGGGAGGCCCCCAGGAGATGGCCTTTCTCCGAGCCGCGGCTGGCTGGTTTCGGGCCTATACGTGGGCCGCGCGTGCGCACTCAGGCTCCCCACCACAACCCTCCCTCGGGTCACGGGACTCACCCTTCAGGTGTCTCCTGACCCACCCTTGAGGGGTCACATCACCCACCCCTGAGGGGTCACGTGACCCACCCCAGAGGGGTCACGTGACCCACCCCTGAGGGGTCTGGTGACCCGCCCCTGAGGGGTCACGTGACCCACCCCAGAGGGGTCACGTGACCCACCCCTGAGGGGTCTCGTGACCCGCCCGTGAGGGGTCATGTGACCCACCCTTGAGGGGTCTCGTGACCCACGCTTTTCGGGTCACGTGACCCGCCCTTTAGGGGTCTCGTGACCCACCCTTGAGGGGTCCCGTGACCCACCCTTGAGGGGTCTCGTGACCAACCCTTGGGAGGTCACCTGCTCCACCCTTGAGAGGTCACAGCAGTTTTACAGGGTCCCTGCGCACCTGTTCGGGGAAACAGAAGCCCTCCCTGCCACTCAGAGGACCGCACGATTTCCCACAGGCCACAATGCCTAGCAGCACCTTCAGCCCCGCACAGACAGTGTGCTAAGGACAGACTTGGGTACAGGGGGCGTGGGCGGGGGATTTCCCATGGAACTCTCTAAGGGCCCGGTGCCCTGTGTGGCCCGGGGAGTGCCCATGCCATTCCTTGACCCCGCAGGACACTTGCATCCAGCAATAAGCAGCCCTCTGCCTCCACGGGGCTCATCACCTGCGCCCGGTGTGCGGGCACCTGGCGTACGTGGAGGCAAACCCGCAGACCCCTCTGGCCCGAACCCACCACTGCGAAGATCACCCTTTCTTCCATCCGTAAAAGGGTCACTCTTGAGGAGTGGAAGAACATGGGGAGGCCCCCAGGAGATGGCTTTTCTCTGAGCCGCGGCTGGCTCGTTTCGGGCCTATACGTGGGCCGCGCATGCGCACTCAGGCTCCCAAGCACACACCTCCCTCGGCTCACCTAACCCACCCTTTAGAGGTCACAGCAGTTCCACAGGGTCCCTGGGCACCTGTCTGTGGACACAGGAGCCCCCCTGCCACCTAGAGGACCACGCGATTTCCGCTGGGGAACACTGCCCGGAAGCACTCCTAGCCTCGCACAGACACTGTGCGCAGGATAGACTTGTGGACGAGAGGCCTGGGTGGGGAATTTTCCAGGGAACTCTCTAAAGGCCGGGTGCCCTCAGTCGCCCTGGGAGTGCCCACGCCGTCCCTTAACCCTGCAGGACACTATCATCCAGCACTAAGCAGCCCTCTGCCTTCACGGGGCTCGAACACCTGGGCCAGTTGTGAGAGCACCTGGCGTACGTGCAGGCAAACCCACAGACCCCTCTGGCCCGAACCCACCACTGCGAAGATCCCCCTTTTCTTCCATCTGTAAAGGAGTCCTCCTTGATGAGTGGAGGAACATGGGGAGGCCCCCAGGAGATGGCTTTTCTCCGAGCCGCGGCTGGCTGGTTTCGGGCCTATACGTGGGCCGTGCGTGCGCACTCAGGCTCCCCACCACAACCCTCCCTCGGGTCACGGGGCTCACCCTTGAGGTGTCTCCTGACCCACCCTTGAGGGGTCACGTCACCCACCCCTGAGGGGTCACATGACCCACCCCAGAGGGGTCACGTGACCCACCCCAGAGGGGTCACGTGACCCACCCCTGAGGGGTCTCGTGACCCACCCCTGAGGAGTCACGTGACCCACCCCTGAGGGGTCTCGTGACCCACCCCAGAGGGGTCTCGTGACCCACCCCTGAGGGGTCACGTGACCAACACTTGAGGGGTCTCGTGACCCTCGCTTTTCGGGTCACGTGACCAGCCCTTTAGGGGTCTCGTGACCCACCCTTGAGGGGTCTCGTGACCCACCCTTGAGGGGTCTCGTGACCCACCCTTGGGAGGTCACCTGCCCCACCCTTGAGGGGTCACATGACCCACCTTGAGAGGTCACAGCAGTTTTACAGGGTCCCTGCGCACCTGTTCGGCGAAACAGAAGACCTCCCTGCCACTCAGAGGACCGCACGATTTCCCACAGGCCACACTGCCTAGCAGCACCTTCAGCCCCGCACAGACAGTGTGCTAAGGACAGACTTGGGTACAGGGGGCATGGGCGGGGGATTTCCCATGGAACTCTCTAAGGGCCCGGTGCCCTGTGTGGCCCGGGGAGTGCCCATGCCGTTCCTTGACCCCGCAGGACACTTGCATCCAGCAATAAGCAGCCCTCTGCCTCCACGGGGCTCAAACACCTGCGCCCGGTGTGCGGGCACCTGGCGTACGTGGAGGCAAACCCGCAGACCCCTCTGGCCCGAACCCACCACTGCGAAGATCACCCTTTCTTCCATCCGTAAAGGGGTCACGCTTGAGGAGTGGAAGAACAGGGGGAGGCCCCCAGGAGATGGCCTTTCTCCGAGCCGCGGCTGGCTGGTTTCGGGCCTATACGTGGGCCGCGCGTGCGCACTCAGGCTCCCCACCACAACCCTCCCTCGGGTCACGGGACTCACCCTTCAGGTGTCTCCTGACCCACCCTTGAGGGGTCACATCACCCACCCCTGAGGGGTCACGTGACCCACCCCAGAGGGGTCACGTGACCCACCCCTGAGGGGTCTGGTGACCCGCCCCTGAGGGGTCACGTGACCCACCCCAGAGGGGTCACGTGACCCACCCCTGAGGGGTCTCGTGACCCGCCCGTGAGGGGTCATGTGACCCACCCTTGAGGGGTCTCGTGACCCACGCTTTTCGGGTCACGTGACCCGCCCTTTAGGGGTCTCGTGACCCACCCTTGAGGGGTCCCGTGACCCACCCTTGAGGGGTCTCGTGACCAACCCTTGGGAGGTCACCTGCTCCACCCTTGAGAGGTCACAGCAGTTTTACAGGGTCCCTGCGCACCTGTTCGGGGAAACAGAAGCCCTCCCTGCCACTCAGAGGACCGCACGATTTCCCACAGGCCACAATGCCTAGCAGCACCTTCAGCCCCGCACAGACAGTGTGCTAAGGACAGACTTGGGTACAGGGGGCGTGGGCGGGGGATTTCCCATGGAACTCTCTAAGGGCCCGGTGCCCTGTGTGGCCCGGGGAGTGCCCATGCCATTCCTTGACCCCGCAGGACACTTGCATCCAGCAATAAGCAGCCCTCTGCCTCCACGGGGCTCATCACCTGCGCCCGGTGTGCGGGCACCTGGCGTACGTGGAGGCAAACCCGCAGACCCCTCTGGCCCGAACCCACCACTGCGAAGATCACCCTTTCTTCCATCCGTAAAAGGGTCACTCTTGAGGAGTGGAAGAACATGGGGAGGCCCCCAGGAGATGGCTTTTCTCTGAGCCGCGGCTGGCTCGTTTCGGGCCTATACGTGGGCCGCGCATGCGCACTCAGGCTCCCAAGCACACACCTCCCTCGGCTCACCTAACCCACCCTTTAGAGGTCACAGCAGTTCCACAGGGTCCCTGGGCACCTGTCTGTGGACACAGGAGCCCCCCTGCCACCTAGAGGACCACGCGATTTCCGCTGGGGAACACTGCCCGGAAGCACTCCTAGCCTCGCACAGACACTGTGCGCAGGATAGACTTGTGGACGAGAGGCCTGGGTGGGGAATTTTCCAGGGAACTCTCTAAAGGCCGGGTGCCCTCAGTCGCCCTGGGAGTGCCCACGCCGTCCCTTAACCCTGCAGGACACTATCATCCAGCACTAAGCAGCCCTCTGCCTTCACGGGGCTCGAACACCTGGGCCAGTTGTGAGAGCACCTGGCGTACGTGCAGGCAAACCCACAGACCCCTCTGGCCCGAACCCACCACTGCGAAGATCCCCCTTTTCTTCCATCTGTAAAGGAGTCCTCCTTGATGAGTGGAGGAACATGGGGAGGCCCCCAGGAGATGGCTTTTCTCCGAGCCGCGGCTGGCTGGTTTCGGGCCTATACGTGGGCCGTGCGTGCGCACTCAGGCTCCCCACCACAACCCTCCCTCGGGTCACGGGGCTCACCCTTGAGGTGTCTCCTGACCCACCCTTGAGGGGTCACGTCACCCACCCCTGAGGGGTCACATGACCCACCCCAGAGGGGTCACGTGACCCACCCCAGAGGGGTCACGTGACCCACCCCTGAGGGGTCTCGTGACCCACCCCTGAGGAGTCACGTGACCCACCCCTGAGGGGTCTCGTGACCCACCCCAGAGGGGTCTCGTGACCCACCCCTGAGGGGTCACGTGACCAACACTTGAGGGGTCTCGTGACCCTCGCTTTTCGGGTCACGTGACCAGCCCTTTAGGGGTCTCGTGACCCACCCTTGAGGGGTCTCGTGACCCACCCTTGAGGGGTCTCGTGACCCACCCTTGGGAGGTCACCTGCCCCACCCTTGAGGGGTCACATGACCCACCTTGAGAGGTCACAGCAGTTTTACAGGGTCCCTGCGCACCTGTTCGGCGAAACAGAAGACCTCCCTGCCACTCAGAGGACCGCACGATTTCCCACAGGCCACACTGCCTAGCAGCACCTTCAGCCCCGCACAGACAGTGTGCTAAGGACAGACTTGGGTACAGGGGGCATGGGCGGGGGATTTCCCATGGAACTCTCTAAGGGCCCGGTGCCCTGTGTGGCCCGGGGAGTGCCCATGCCGTTCCTTGACCCCGCAGGACACTTGCATCCAGCAATAAGCAGCCCTCTGCCTCCACGGGGCTCAAACACCTGCGCCCGGTGTGCGGGCACCTGGCGTACGTGGAGGCAAACCCGCAGACCCCTCTGGCCCGAACCCACCACTGCGAAGATCACCCTTTCTTCCATCCGTAAAGGGGTCACGCTTGAGGAGTGGAAGAACAGGGGGAGGCCCCCAGGAGATGGCTTTCCTCCGAGCCGCGGCAGGCTCGTATCGGGCCTATACGTGGGCCGCGCATGCGCACTCAGGCTCCCAAGCACACACCTCCCTCGGCTCACCTAACCCACCCTTTAGAGGTCACAGCAGTTCCACAGGGTCCCTGGGCACCTGTCTGTGGACACAGGAGCCCCCCTGCCACCTAGAGGACCACGCGATTACCGCTGGGGAACACTGCCCAGAAGCACTCCTAGCCTCGCACAGACACTGTGCGCAGGATAGACTTGTGGACGAGAGGCCTGGGTGGGGAATTTTCCAGGGAACTCTCTAAAGGCCAGGTGCCCTCTGTCGCCCTGGGAGTGCCCACGCCGTCCCTTAACCCTGCAGGACACTATCATCCAGCACTAAGCAGCCCTCTGCCTTCACGGGGCTCGAACACCTGGGCCAGTTGTGAGAGCACCTGGCGTACGTGCAGGCAAACCCACAGACCCCTCTGGCCCGAACCCACCACTGCGAAGATCCCCCTTTTCTTCCATCTGTAAAGGAGTCCTCCTTGAGGAGTGGAGGAACATGGGGAGGCCCCCAGGAGATGGCTTTTCTCCGAGCCGCGGCTGGCTGGTTTCGGGCCTATACGTGGGCCGTGCGTGCGCACTCAGGCTCCCCACCACAACCCTCCCTCGGGTCACGGGGCTCACCCTTGAGGTGTCTCCTGACCCACCCTTGAGGGGTCACGTCACCCACCCCTGAGGGGTCACATGACCCACCCCAGAGGGGTCACGTGACCCACCCCTGAGGGGTCACGTGACCCACCCCTGAGGGGTCTCGTGACCCATCCCTGAGGAGTCACGTGACCCACCCCTGAGGGGTCTCGTGACCCACCCCAGAGGGGTCACGTGACCCACCCCAGAGGGGTCTCGTGACCCACCCCTGAGGGGTCACGTGACCAACCCTTGAGGGGTCTCGTGACCCTCGCTTTTCGGGTCACGTGACCAGCCCTTTAGGGGTCTCGTGACCCACCCTTGGGAGGTCACCTGCCCCACCCTTGAGGGGTCACATGACCCACCTTGAGAGGTCACAGCAGTTTTACAGGGTCCCTGCGCACCTGTTCGGCGAAACAGAAGACCTCCCTGCCACTCAGAGGACCGCACGATTTCCCACAGGCCACACTGCCTAGCAGCACCTTCAGCCCCGCACAGACAGTGTGCTAAGGACAGACTTGGGTACAGGGGGCATGGGCGGGGGATTTCCCATGGAACTCTCTAAGGGCCCGGTGCCCTGTGTGGCCCGGGGAGTGCCCATGCCGTTCCTTGACCCCGCAGGACACTTGCATCCAGCAATAAGCAGCCCTCTGCCTCCACGGGGCTCAAACACCTGCGCCCGGTGTGCGGGCACCTGGCGTACGTGGAGGCAAACCCGCAGACCCCTCTGGCCCGAACCCACCACTGCGAAGATCACCCTTTCTTCCATCCGTAAAGGGGTCACGCTTGAGGAGTGGAAGAACAGGGGGAGGCCCCCAGGAGATGGCTTTCCTCCGAGCCGCGGCTGGCTCGTATCGGGCCTATACGTGGGCCGCGCATGCGCACTCAGGCTCCCAAGCACACACCTCCCTCGGCTCACCTAACCCACCCTTTAGAGGTCACAGCAGTTCCACAGGGTCCCTGGGCACCTGTCTGTGGACACAGGAGCCCCCCTGCCACCTAGAGGACCACGCGATTACCGCTGGGGAACACTGCCCAGAAGCACTCCTAGCCTCGCACAGACACTGTGCGCAGGATAGACTTGTGGACGAGAGGCCTGGGTGGGGAATTTTCCAGGGAACTCTCTAAAGGCCAGGTGCCCTCTGTCGCCCTGGGAGTGCCCACGCCGTCCCTTAACCCTGCAGGACACTATCATCCAGCAATAAGCAGCCCTCTGCCTCCACGGGGCTCGAACACCTGGGCCCGTTGTGAGAGCACCTGGCGTACGTGCAGGCAAACCCACAGACCCCTCTGGCCCGAACCCACCACTGCGAAGATCCCCCTTTTCTTCCATGTGTAAAGGGGTCCTCCTTGAGGAGTGGAGGAACATGCGGAGGCCCCCCGGAGATGGCCTTTCTCCGAGCCGCGGCTGGCTGGTTTCGGGCCTATACGTGGGCCGCGCGTGCGCACTCAGGCTCCCCACCACAACCCTCCCTCGGGTCACGGGACTCACCCTTGAGGTGTCTCTTGACCCACCCTTGAGGGGTCACATCACCCACCCCTGAGGGGTCACGTGACCCACCCCAGAGGGGTCACGTGACCCACCCCTGAGGGGTCACGTGACCCACCCCTGAGGGGTCTGGTGACCCACCCCTGAGGGGTCACGTGACCCACCCCAGAGGGGTCACGTGACCCACTCCTGAGGGGTCTCGTGACCCGCCCCTGAGGGGTCATGTGACCCACCCTTGAGGGGTCTCGTGACCCACGCTTTTCGGGTCACGTGACCCGCCCTTTAGGGGTCTCGTGACCCACCCTTGAGGGGTCCCGTGACCCACCCTTGAGGGGTCTCGTGACCCACCCTTGGGAGGTCACCTGCTCCACCCTTGAGAGGTCACAGCAGTTTTACAGGGTCCCTGCGCACCTGTTCGGGGAAACAGAAGCCCTCCCTGCCACTCAGAGGACCGCACGATTTCCCACAGGCCACACTGCCTAGCAGCACCTTCAGCCCCGCACAGACAGTGTGCTAAGGACAGACTTGGGTACAGGGGGCGTGGGCGGGGGATTTCCCATGGAACTCTCTAAGGGCCCGGTGCCCTGTGTGGCCCGGGGAGTGCCCATGCCATTCCTTGACCCCGCAGGACACTTGCATCCAGCAATAAGCAGCCCTCTGCCTCCACGGGGCTCAAACACCTGCGCCCGGTGTGCGGGCACCTGGCGTACGTGGAGGCAAACCCGCAGACCCCTCTGGCCCGAACCCACCACTGCGAAGATCACCCTTTCTTCCATCCGTAAAAGGGTCACTCTTGAGGAGTGGAAGAACATGGGGAGGCCCCCAGGAGATGGCTTTTCTCTGAGCCGCGGCTGGCTCGTTTCGGGCCTATACGTGGGCCGCGCATGCGCACTCAGGCTCCCAAGCACACACCTCCCTCGGCTCACCTAACCCACCCTTTAGAGGTCACAGCAGTTCCACAGGGTCCCTGGGCACCTGTCTGTGGACACAGGAGCCCCCCTGCCACCTAGAGGACCACGCGATTTCCGCTGGGGAACACTGCCCAGAAGCACTCCTAGCCTCGCACAGACACTGTGCGCAGGATAGACTTGTGGACGAGAGGCCTGGGTGGGGAATTTTCCAGGGAACTCTCTAAAGGCCGGGTGCCCTCTGTCGCCCTGGGAGTGCCCACGCCGTCCCTTAACCCTGCAGGACACTATCATCCAGCACTAAGCAGCCCTCTGCCTCCACGGGGCTCGAACACCTGGGCCCGTTGTGAGAGCACCTGGCGTACGTGCAGGCAAACCCACAGACCCCTCTGGCCCGAACCCACCACTGCGAAGATCCCCCTTTTCTTCCATCTGTAAAGGGGTCCTCCTTGAGGAGTGGAGGAACATGGGGAGGCCCCCAGGAGATGGCTTTTCTCCGAGCCGCGGCTGGCTGGTTTCGGGCCTATACGTGGGCCGTGCGTGCGCACTCAGGCTCCCCACCACAACCCTCCCTCGGGTCACGGGACTCACCCTTGAGGTGTCTCCTGACCCACCCTTGAGGGGTCACGTCACCCACCCCTGAGGGGTCACATGACCCACCCCAGAGGGGTCACGTGACCCACCCCTGAGGGGTCTCGTGACCCACCCCTGAGGAGTCACGTGACCTACCCCTGAGGGGTCTCGTGACCCACCCCAGAGGGGTCACGTGACCCACCCCTGAGGGGTCACGTGACCCACCCCAGAGGGGTCTCGTGACCCACCCCTGAGGGGTCACGTGACCAACCCTTGAGGGGTCTCGTGACCCACCCCTGAGGAGTCACGTGACCCACCCCTGAGGGGTCTCGTGACCCACCCCAGAGGGGTCACGTGACCCACCCCAGAGGGGTCTCGTGACCCACCCCTGAGGGGTCACGTGACCAACCCTTGAGGGGTCTCGTGACCCTCGCTTTTCGGGTCACGTGACCAGCCCTTTAGGGGTCTCGTGACCCACCCTTGAGGGGTCTCGTGACCCACCCTTGAGGGGTCTCGTGACCCACCCTTGTGAGGTCACCTGCCCCACCCTTGAGGGGTCACATGACCCACCTTGAGAGGTCACAGCAGTTTTACAGGGTCCCTGCGCACCTGTTCGGCGAAACAGAAGACCTCCCTGCCACTCAGAGGACCGCACGATTTCCCACAGGCCACACTGCCTAGCAGCACCTTCAGCCCCGCACAGACAGTGTGCTAAGGACAGACTTGGGTACAGGGGGCATGGGCGGGGGATTTCCCATGGAACTCTCTAAGGGCCCGGTGCCCTGTGTGGCCCGGGGAGTGCCCATGCCGTTCCTTGACCCCGCAGGACACTTGCATCCAGCAATAAGCAGCCCTCTGCCTCCACGGGGCTCAAACACCTGCGCCCGGTGTGCGGGCACCTGGCGTACGTGGAGGCAAACCCGCAGACCCCTCTGGCCCGAACCCACCACTGCGAAGATCACCCTTTCTTCCATCCGTAAAGGGGTCACGCTTGAGGAGTGGAAGAACAGGGGGAGGCCCCCAGGAGATGGCTTTCCTCCGAGCCGCGGCTGGCTCGTATCGGGCCTATACGTGGGCCGCGCATGCGCACTCAGGCTCCCAAGCACACACCTCCCTCGGCTCACCTAACCCACCCTTTAGAGGTCACAGCAGTTCCACAGGGTCCCTGGGCACCTGTCTGTGGACACAGGAGCCCCCCTGCCACCTAGAGGACCACGCGATTTCCGCTGGGGAACACTGCCCAGAAGCACTCCTAGCCTCGCACAGACACTGTGTGCAGGATAGACTTGTGGACGAGAGGCCTGGGTGGGGAATTTTCCAGGGAACTCTCTAAAGGCCGGGTGCCCTCTGTCGCCCTGGGAGTGCCCACGCCGTCCCTTAACCCTGCAGGACACTATCATCCAGCACTAAGCAGCCCTCTGCCTTCACGGGGCTCGAACACCTGGGCCAGTTGTGAGAGCACCTGGCGTACGTGCAGGCAAACCCACAGACCCCTCTGGCCCGAACCCACCACTGCGAAGATCCCCCTTTTCTTCCATCTGTAAAGGAGTCCTCCTTGAGGAGTGGAGGAACATGGGGAGGCCCCCAGGAGATGGCTTTTCTCCGAGCCGCGGCTGGCTGGTTTCGGGCCTATACGTGGGCCGTGCGTGCGCACTCAGGCTCCCCACCACAACCCTCCCTCGGGTCACGGGGCTCACCCTTGAGGTGTCTCCTGACCCACCCTTGAGGGGTCACGTCACCCACCCCTGAGGGGTCACATGACCCACCCCAGAGGGGTCACGTGACCCACCCCAGAGGGGTCACGTGACCCACCCCTGAGGGGTCTCGTGACCCATCCCTGAGGAGTCACGTGACCCACCCCTGAGGGGTCTCGTGACCCACCCCAGAGGGGTCACGTGACCCACCCCAGAGGGGTCTCGTGACCCACACCTGAGGGGTCACGTGACCAACCCTTGAGGGGTCTCGTGACCCTCGCTTTTCGGGTCACGTGACCAGCCCTTTAGGGGTCTCGTGACCCACCCTTGGGAGGTCACCTGCCCCACCCTTGAGGGGTCACATGACCCACCTTGAGAGGTCACAGCAGTTTTACAGGGTCCCTGCGCACCTGTTCGGCGAAACAGAAGACCTCCCTGCCACTCAGAGGACCGCACGATTTCCCACAGGCCACACTGCCTAGCAGCACCTTCAGCCCCGCACAGACAGTGTGCTAAGGACAGACTTGGGTACAGGGGGCATGGGCGGGGGATTTCCCATGGAACTCTCTAAGGGCCCGGTGCCCTGTGTGGCCCGGGGAGTGCCCATGCCGTTCCTTGACCCCGCAGGACACTTGCATCCAGCAATAAGCAGCCCTCTGCCTCCACGGGGCTCAAACACCTGCGCCCGGTGTGCGGGCACCTGGCGTACGTGGAGGCAAACCCGCAGACCCCTCTGGCCCGAACCCACCACTGCGAAGATCACCCTTTCTTCCATCCGTAAAGGGGTCACGCTTGAGGAGTGGAAGAACAGGGGGAGGCCCCCAGGAGATGGCTTTCCTCCGAGCCGCGGCTGGCTCGTATCGGGCCTATACGTGGGCCGCGCATGCGCACTCAGGCTCCCAAGCACACACCTCCCTCGGCTCACCTAACCCACCCTTTAGAGGTCACAGCAGTTCCACAGGGTCCCTGGGCACCTGTCTGTGGACACAGGAGCCCCCCTGCCACCTAGAGGACCACGCGATTACCGCTGGGGAACACTGCCCAGAAGCACTCCTAGCCTCGCACAGACACTGTGCGCAGGATAGACTTGTGGACGAGAGGCCTGGGTGGGGAATTTTCCAGGGAACTCTCTAAAGGCCAGGTGCCCTCTGTCGCCCTGGGAGTGCCCACGCCGTCCCTTAACCCTGCAGGACACTATCATCCAGCAATAAGCAGCCCTCTGCCTCCACGGGGCTCGAACACCTGGGCCCGTTGTGAGAGCACCTGGCGTACGTGCAGGCAAACCCACAGACCCCTCTGGCCCGAACCCACCACTGCGAAGATCCCCCTTTTCTTCCATGTGTAAAGGGGTCCTCCTTGAGGAGTGGAGGAACATGCAGAGGCCCCCCGGAGATGGCCTTTCTCCGAGCCGCGGCTGGCTGGTTTCGGGCCTATACGTGGGCCGCGCGTGCGCACTCAGGCTCCCCACCACAACCCTCCCTCGGGTCACGGGACTCACCCTTGAGGTGTCTCTTGACCCACCCTTGAGGGGTCACATCACCCACCCCTGAGGGGTCACGTGACCCACCCCAGAGGGGTCAGGTGACCCACCCCTGAGGGGTCACGTGACCCACCCCTGAGGGGTCTGGTGACCCACCCCTGAGGGGTCACGTGACCCACCCCAGAGGGGTCACGTGACCCACTCCTGAGGGGTCTCGTGACCCGCCCCTGAGGGGTCATGTGACCCACCCTTGAGGGGTCTCGTGACCCACGCTTTTCGGGTCACGTGACCCGCCCTTTAGGGGTCTCGTGACCCACCCTTGAGGGGTCCCGTGACCCACCCTTGAGGGGTCTCGTGACCCACCCTTGGGAGGTCACCTGCTCCACCCTTGAGAGGTCACAGCAGTTTTACAGGGTCCCTGCGCACCTGTTCGGGGAAACAGAAGCCCTCCCTGCCACTCAGAGGACCGCACGATTTCCCACAGGCCACACTGCCTAGCAGCACCTTCAGCCCCGCACAGACAGTGTGCTAAGGACAGACTTGGGTACAGGGGGCGTGGGCGGGGGATTTCCCATGGAACTCTCTAAGGGCCCGGTGCCCTGTGTGGCCCGGGGAGTGCCCATGCCATTCCTTGACCCCGCAGGACACTTGCATCCAGCAATAAGCAGCCCTCTGCCTCCACGGGGCTCAAACACCTGCGCCCGGTGTGCGGGCACCTGGCGTACGTGGAGGCAAACCCGCAGACCCCTCTGGCCCGAACCCACCACTGCGAAGATCACCCTTTCTTCCATCCGTAAAAGGGTCACTCTTGAGGAGTGGAAGAACATGGGGAGGCCCCCAGGAGATGGCTTTTCTCTGAGCCGCGGCTGGCTCGTTTCGGGCCTATACGTGGGCCGCGCATGCGCACTCAGGCTCCCAAGCACACACCTCCCTCGGCTCACCTAACCCACCCTTTAGAGGTCACAGCAGTTCCACAGGGTCCCTGGGCACCTGTCTGTGGACACAGGAGCCCCCCTGCCACCTAGAGGACCACGCGATTTCCGCTGGGGAACACTGCCCAGAAGCACTCCTAGCCTCGCACAGACACTGTGCGCAGGATAGACTTGTGGACGAGAGGCCTGGGTGGGGAATTTTCCAGGGAACTCTCTAAAGGCCGGGTGCCCTCTGTCGCCCTGGGAGTGCCCACGCCGTCCCTTAACCCTGCAGGACACTATCATCCAGCACTAAGCAGCCCTCTGCCTCCACGGGGCTCGAACACCTGGGCCCGTTGTGAGAGCACCTGGCGTACGTGCAGGCAAACCCACAGACCCCTCTGGCCCGAACCCACCACTGCGAAGATCCCCCTTTTCTTCCATCTGTAAAGGGGTCCTCCTTGAGGAGTGGAGGAACATGGGGAGGCCCCCAGGAGATGGCTTTTCTCCGAGCCGCGGCTGGCTGGTTTCGGGCCTATACGTGGGCCGTGCGTGCGCACTCAGGCTCCCCACCACAACCCTCCCTCGGGTCACGGGACTCACCCTTGAGGTGTCTCCTGACCCACCCTTGAGGGGTCACGTCACCCACCCCTGAGGGGTCACATGACCCACCCCAGAGGGGTCACGTGACCCACCCCTGAGGGGTCTCGTGACCCACCCCTGAGGAGTCACGTGACCTACCCCTGAGGGGTCTCGTGACCCACCCCAGAGGGGTCACGTGACCCACCCCTGAGGGGTCACGTGACCCACCCCAGAGGGGTCTCGTGACCCACCCCTGAGGGGTCACGTGACCAACCCTTGAGGGGTCTCGTGACCCACCCCTGAGGAGTCACGTGACCCACCCCTGAGGGGTCTCGTGACCCACCCCAGAGGGGTCACGTGACCCACCCCAGAGGGGTCTCGTGACCCACCCCTGAGGGGTCACGTGACCAACCCTTGAGGGGTCTCGTGACCCTCGCTTTTCGGGTCACGTGACCAGCCCTTTAGGGGTCTCGTGACCCACCCTTGAGGGGTCTCGTGACCCACCCTTGAGGGGTCTCGTGACCCACCCTTGTGAGGTCACCTGCCCCACCCTTGAGGGGTCACATGACCCACCTTGAGAGGTCACAGCAGTTTTACAGGGTCCCTGCGCACCTGTTCGGCGAAACAGAAGACCTCCCTGCCACTCAGAGGACCGCACGATTTCCCACAGGCCACACTGCCTAGCAGCACCTTCAGCCCCGCACAGACAGTGTGCTAAGGACAGACTTGGGTACAGGGGGCATGGGCGGGGGATTTCCCATGGAACTCTCTAAGGGCCCGGTGCCCTGTGTGGCCCGGGGAGTGCCCATGCCGTTCCTTGACCCCGCAGGACACTTGCATCCAGCAATAAGCAGCCCTCTGCCTCCACGGGGCTCAAACACCTGCGCCCGGTGTGCGGGCACCTGGCGTACGTGGAGGCAAACCCGCAGACCCCTCTGGCCCGAACCCACCACTGCGAAGATCACCCTTTCTTCCATCCGTAAAAGGGTCACTCTTGAGGAGTGGAAGAACATGGGGAGGCCCCCAGGAGATGGCTTTTCTCTGAGCCGCGGCTGGCTCGTTTCGGGCCTATACGTGGGCCGCGCATGCGCACTCAGGCTCCCAAGCACACACCTCCCTCGGCTCACCTAACCCACCCTTTAGAGGTCACAGCAGTTCCACAGGGTCCCTGGGCACCTGTCTGTGGACACAGGAGCCCCCCTGCCACCTAGAGGACCACGCGATTTCCGCTGGGGAACACTGCCCAGAAGCACTCCTAGCCTCGCACAGACACTGTGCGCAGGATAGACTTGTGGACGAGAGGCCTGGGTGGGGAATTTTCCAGGGAACTCTCTAAAGGCCGGGTGCCCTCTGTCGCCCTGGGAGTGCCCACGCCGTCCCTTAACCCTGCAGGACACTATCATCCAGCACTAAGCAGCCCTCTGCCTCCACGGGGCTCGAACACCTGGGCCAGTTGTGAGAGCACCTGGCGTACGTGCAGGCAAACCCACAGACCCCTCTGGCCCGAACCCACCACTGCGAAGATCCCCCTTTTCTTCCATCTGTAAAGGAGTCCTCCTTGAGGAGTGGAGGAACATGGGGAGGCCCCCAGGAGATGGCTTTTCTCCGAGCCGCGGCTGGCTGGTTTCGGGCCTATACGTGGGCCGTGCGTGCGCACTCAGGCTCCCCACCACAACCCTCCCTCGGGTCACGGGACTCACCCTTGAGGTGTCTCCTGACCCACCCTTGAGGGGTCACGTCACCCACCCCTGAGGGGTCACATGACCCACCCCAGAGGGGTCACGTGACCCACCCCAGAGGGGTCACGTGACCCAACCCTGAGGGGTCTCGTGACCCACCCCTGAGGAGTCACGTGACCCACCCCTGAGGGGTCTCGTGACCCACCCTTGGGAGGTCACCTGCCCCACCCTTGAGGGGTCACATGACCCACCTTGAGAGGTCACAGCAGTTTTACAGGGTCCCTGCGCACCTGTTCGGCGAAACAGAAGACCTCCCTGCCACTCAGAGGACCGCACGATTTCCCACAGGCCACACTGCCTAGCAGCACCTTCAGCCCCGCACAGACAGTGTGCTAAGGACAGACTTGGGTACAGGGGGCATGGGCGGGGGATTTCCCATGGAACTCTCTAAGGGCCCGGTGCCCTGTGTGGCCCGGGGAGTGCCCATGCCGTTCCTTGACCCCGCAGGACACTTGCATCCAGCAATAAGCAGCCCTCTGCCTCCACGGGGCTCAAACACCTGCGCCCGGTGTGCGGGCACCTGGCGTACGTGGAGGCAAACCCGCAGACCCCTCTGGCCCGAACCCACCACTGCGAAGATCACCCTTTCTTCCATCTGTAAAGGGGTCACGCTTGAGGAGTGGAAGAACAGGGGGAGGCCCCCAGGAGATGGCTTTCCTCCGAGCCGCGGCTGGCTCGTATCGGGCCTATACGTGGGCCGCGCATGCGCACTCAGGCTCCCAAGCACACACCTCCCTCGGCTCACCTAACCCACCCTTTAGAGGTCACAGCAGTTCCACAGGGTCCCTGGGCACCTGTCTGTGGACACAGGAGCCCCCCTGCCACCTAGAGGACCACGCGATTACCGCTGGGGAACACTGCCCAGAAGCACTCCTAGCCTCGCACAGATACTGTGCGCAGGATAGACTTGTGGACGAGAGGCCTGGGTGGGGAATTTTCCAGGGAACTCTCTAAAGGCCAGGTGCCCTCTGTCGCCCTGGGAGTGCCCACGCCGTCCCTTAACCCTGCAGGACACTATCATCCAGCACTAAGCAGCCCTCTGCCTTCACGGGGCTCGAACACCTGGGCCAGTTGTGAGAGCACCTGGCGTACGTGCAGGCAAACCCACAGACCCCTCTGGCCCGAACCCACCACTGCGAAGATCCCCCTTTTCTTCCATCTGTAAAGGAGTCCTCCTTGAGGAGTGGAGGAACATGGGGAGGCCCCCAGGAGATGGCTTTTCTCCGAGCCGCGGCTGGCTGGTTTCGGGCCTATACGTGGGCCGTGCGTGCGCACTCAGGCTCCCCACCACAACCCTCCCTCGGGTCACGGGGCTCACCCTTGAGGTGTCTCCTGACCCACCCTTGAGGGGTCACGTCACCCACCCCTGAGGGGTCACATGACCCACCCCAGAGGGGTCACGTGACCCACCCCAGAGGGGTCACGTGACCCACCCCTGAGGGGTCTCGTGACCCACCCCTGAGGAGTCACGTGACCCACCCCTGAGGGGTCTCGTGACCCACCCCAGAGGGGTCACGTGACCCACCCCAGAGGGGTCTCGTGACCCACCCCTGAGGGGTCACGTGACCAACCCTTGAGGGGTCTCGTGACCCTCGCTTTTCGGGTCACGTGACCAGCCCTTTAGGGGTCTCGTGACCCACCCTTGAGGGGTCCCGTGACCCACCCTTGAGGGGTCTCGTGACCCACCCTTGGGAGGTCACCTGCCCCACCCTTGAGGGGTCACATGACCCACCTTGAGAGGTCACAGCAGTTTTACAGGGTCCCTGCGCACCTGTTCGGCGAAACAGAAGACCTCCCTGCCACTCAGAGGACCGCACGATTTCCCACAGGCCACACTGCCTAGCAGCACCTTCAGCCCCGCACAGACAGTGTGCTAAGGACAGACTTGGGTACAGGGGGCATGGGCGGGGGATTTCCCATGGAACTCTCTAAGGGCCCGGTGCCCTGTGTGGCCCGGGGAGTGCCCATGCCGTTCCTTGACCCCGCAGGACACTTGCATCCAGCAATAAGCAGCCCTCTGCCTCCACGGGGCTCAAACACCTGCGCCCGGTGTGCGGGCACCTGGCGTACGTGGAGGCAAACCCGCAGACCCCTCTGGCCCGAACCCACCACTGCGAAGATCACCCTTTCTTCCATCCGTAAAGGGGGTCACGCTTGAGGAGTGGAAGAACAGGGGGAGGCCCCCAGGAGATGGCTTTCCTCCGAGCCGCGGCTGGCTCGTATCGGGCCTATACGTGGGCAGCGCATGCGCACTCAGGCTCCCAAGCACACACCTCCCTCGGCTCACCTAACCCACCCTTTAGAGGTCACAGCAGTTCCACAGGGTCCCTGGGCACCTGTCTGTGGACACAGGAGCCCCCCTGCCACCTAGAGGACCACGCGATTACCGCTGGGGAACACTGCCCAGTAGCACTCCTAGCCTCGCACAGACACTGTGCGCAGGATAGACTTGTGGACGAGAGGCCTGTGTGGGGAATTTTCCAGGGAACTCTCTAAAGGCCAGGTGCCCTCTGTCGCCCTGGGAGTGCCCACGCCGTCCCTTAACCCTGCAGGACACTATCATCCAGCAATAAGCAGCCCTCTGCCTCCACGGGGCTCGAACACCTGGGCCCGTTGTGAGAGCACCTGGCGTACGTGCAGGCAAACCCACAGACCCCTCTGGCCCGAACCCACCACTGCGAAGATCCCCCTTTTCTTCCATCTGTAAAGGGGTCCTCCTTGAGGAGTGGAGGAACATGCGGAGGCCCCCAGGAGATGGCCTTTCTCCGAGCCGCGGCTGGCTGGTTTCGGGCCTATACGTGGGCCGCGCGTGCGCACTCAGGCTCCCCACCACAACCCTCCCTCGGGTCACGGGACTCACCCTTGAGGTGTCTCCTGACCCACCCTTGAGGGGTCACATCACCCACCCCTGAGGGGTCACGTGACCCACCCCAGAGGGGTCACGTGACCCACCCCAGAGGGGTCACGTGACCCACCCCTGAGGGGTCTGGTGACCCGCCCCTGAGGGGTCACATGACCCACCCCAGAGGGGTCACGTGACCCACCCCTGAGGGGTCTCGTGACCCGCCCGTGAGGGGTCATGTGACCCACCCTTGAGGGGTCTCGTGACCCACGCTTTTCGGGTCACGTGACCCGCCCTTTAGGGGTCTCGTGACCCACCCTTGAGGGGTCTCGTGACCCACCCTTGGGAGGTCACCTGCTCCACCCTTGAGAGGTCACAGCAGTTTTACAGGGTCCCTGCGCACCTGTTCGGGGAAACAGAAGCCCTCCCTGCCACTCAGAGGACCGCACGATTTCCCACAGGCCACAATGCCTAGCAGCACCTTCAGCCCCGCACAGACAGTGTGCTAAGGACAGACTTGGGTACAGGGGGCGTGGGCGGGGGATTTCCCATGGAACTCTCTAAGGGCCCGGTGCCCTGTGTGGCCCGGGGAGTGCCCATGCCATTCCTTGACCCCGCAGGACACTTGCATCCAGCAATAAGCAGCCCTCTGCCTCCACGGGGCTCATCACCTGCCCCCGGTGTGCGGGCACCTGGCGTACGTGGAGGCAAACCCGCAGACCCCTCTGGCCCGAACCCACCACTGCGAAGATCACCCTTTCTTCCATCCGTAAAAGGGTCACTCTTGAGGAGTGGAAGAACATGGGGAGGCCCCCAGGAGATGGCTTTTCTCTGAGCCGCGGCTGGCTCGTTTCAGGCCTATACGTGGGCCGCGCATGCGCACTCAGGCTCCCAAGCACACACCTCCCTCGGCTCACCTAACCCACCCTTTAGAGGTCACAGCAGTTCCACAGGGTCCCTGGGCACCTGTCTGTGGACACAGGAGCCCCCCTGCCACCTAGAGGACCACGCGATTTCCGCTGGGGAACACTGCCCGGAAGCACTCCTAGCCTCGCACAGACACTGTGCGCAGGATAGACTTGTGGACGAGAGGCCTGGGTGGGGAATTTTCCAGGGAACTCTCTAAAGGCCGGGTGCCCTCTGTCGCCCTGGGAGTGCCCACGCCGTCCCTTAACCCTGCAGGACACTATCATCCAGCACTAAGCAGCCCTCTGCCTTCACGGGGCTCGAACACCTGGGCCAGTTGTGAGAGCACCTGGCGTACGTGCAGGCAAACCCACAGACCCCTCTGGCCCGAACCCACCACTGCGAAGATCCCCCTTTTCTTCCATCTGTAAAGGAGTCCTCCTTGAGGAGTGGAGGAACATGGGTAGGCCCCCAGGAGATGGCTTTTCTCCGAGCCGCGGCTGGCTGGTTTCGGGCCTATACGTGGGCCGTGCGTGCGCACTCAGGCTCCCCACCACAACCCTCCCTCGGGTCACGGGGCTCACCCTTGAGGTGTCTCCTGACCCACCCTTGAGGGGTCACGTCACCCACACCTGAGGGGTCACATGACCCACCCCAGAGGGGTCACGTGACCCACCCCAGAGGGGTCACGTGACCCACCCCTGAGGGGTCTCGTGACCCACCCCTGAGGAGTCACGTGACCCACCCCTGAGGGGTCTCGTGACCCACCCTTGGGAGGTCACCTGCCCCACCCTTGAGGAGTCACATGACCCACCTTGAGAGGTCACAGCAGTTTTACAGGGTCCCTGCGCACCTGTTCGGCGAAACAGAAGACCTCCCTGCCACTCAGAGGACCGCACGATTTCCCACAGGCCACACTGCCTAGCAGCACCTTCAGCCCCGCACAGACAGTGTGCTAAGGACAGACTTGGGTACAGGGGGCATGGGCGGGGGATTTCCCATGGAACTCTCTAAGGGCCCGGTGCCCTGTGTGGCCCGGGGAGTGCCCATGCCGTTCCTTGACCCCGCAGGACACTTGCATCCAGCAATAAGCAGCCCTCTGCCTCCACGGGGCTCATCACCTGCGCCCGGTGTGCGGGCACCTGGCGTACGTGGAGGCAAACCCGCAGACCCCTCTGGCCCGAACCCACCACTGCGAAGATCACCCTTTCTTCCATCCGTAAAAGGGTCACTCTTGAGGAGTGGAAGAACATGGGGAGGCCCCCAGGAGATGGCTTTTCTCTGAGCCGCGGCTGGCTCGTTTCGGGCCTATACGTGGGCCGCGCATGCGCACTCAGGCTCCCAAGCACACACCTCCCTCGGCTCACCTAACCCACCCTTTAGAGGTCACAGCAGTTCCACAGGGTCCCTGGGCACCTGTCTGTGGACACAGGAGCCCCCCTGCCACCTAGAGGACCACGCGATTTCCGCTGGGGAACACTGCCCGGAAGCACTCCTAGCCTCGCACAGACACTGTGCGCAGGATAGACTTGTGGACGAGAGGCCTGGGTGGGGAATTTTCCAGGGAACTCTCTAAAGGCCGGGTGCCCTCTGTCGCCCTGGGAGTGCCCACGCCGTCCCTTAACCCTGCAGGACACTATCATCCAGCACTAAGCAGCCCTCTGCCTTCACGGGGCTCGAACACCTGGGCCAGTTGTGAGAGCACCTGGCGTACGTGCAGGCAAACCCACAGACCCCTCTGGCCCGAACCCACCACTGCGAAGATCCCCCTTTTCTTCCATCTGTAAAGGAGTCCTCCTTGAGGAGTGGAGGAACATGGGGAGGCCCCCAGGAGATGGCTTTTCTCCGAGCCGCGGCTGGCTGGTTTCGGGCCTATACGTGGGCCGTGCGTGCGCACTCAGGCTCCCCACCACAACCCTCCCTCGGGTCACGGGGCTCACCCTTGAGGTGTCTCCTGACCCACCCTTGAGGGGTCACGTCACCCACCCCTGAGGGGTCACATGACCCACCCCCAGAGGGGTCACGTGACCCACCCCAGAGGGGTCACGTGACCCACCCCTGAGGGGTCACGTGACCCACCCCTGAGGAGTCACGTGACCCACCCCTGAGGGGTCTCGTGACCCACCCCAGAGGGGTCACGTGACCCACCCCAGAGGGGTCTCGTGACCCACCCCTGAGGGGTCACGTGACCAACCCTTGAGGGGTCTCGTGACCCTCGCTTTTCGGGTCACGTGACCAGCCCTTTAGGGGTCTCGTGACCCACCCTTGAGGGGTCCCGTGACCCACCCTTGAGGGGTCTCGTGACCCACCCTTGGGAGGTCACCTGCCCCACCCTTGAGGGGTCACATGACCCACCTTGAGAGGTCACAGCAGTTTTACAGGGTCCCTGCGCACCTGTTCGGCGAAACAGAAGACCTCCCTGCCACTCAGAGGACCGCACGATTTCCCACAGGCCACACTGCCTAGCAGCACCTTCAGCCCCGCACAGACAGTGTGCTAAGGACAGACTTGGGTACAGGGGGCATGGGCGGGGGATTTCCCATGGAACTCTCTAAGGGCCCGGTGCCCTGTGTGGCCCGGGGAGTGCCCATGCCGTTCCTTGACCCCGCAGGACACTTGCATCCAGCAATAAGCAGCCCTCTGCCTCCACGGGGCTCAAACACCTGCGCCCGGTGTGCGGGCACCTGGCGTACGTGGAGGCAAACCCGCAGACCCCTCTGGCCCGAACCCACCACTGCGAAGATCACCCTTTCTTCCATCCGTAAAGGGGTCACGCTTGAGGAGTGGAAGAACAGGGGGAGGCCCCCAGGAGATGGCTTTCCTCCGAGCCGCGGCTGGCTCGTATCGGGCCTATACGTGGGCCGCGCATGCGCACTCAGGCTCCCAAGCACACACCTCCCTCGGCTCACCTAACCCACCCTTTAGAGGTCACAGCAGTTCCACAGGGTCCCTGGGCACCTGTCTGTGGACACAGGAGCCCCCCTGCCACCTAGAGGACCACGCGATTACCGCTGGGGAACACTGCCCAGAAGCACTCCTAGCCTCGCACAGACACTGTGCGCAGGATAGACTTGTGGACGAGAGGCCTGGGTGGGGAATTTTCCAGGGAACTCTCTAAAGGCCAGGTGCCCTCTGTCGCCCTGGGAGTGCCCACGCCGTCCCTTAACCCTGCAGGACACTATCATCCAGCAATAAGCAGCCCTCTGCCTCCACGGGGCTCGAACACCTGGGCCCGTTGTGAGAGCACCTGGCGTACGTGCAGGCAAACCCACAGACCCCTCTGGCCCGAACCCACCACTGCGAAGATCCCCCTTTTCTTCCATCTGTAAAGGGGTCCTCCTTGAGGAGTGGAGGAACATGCGGAGGCCCCCAGGAGATGGCCTTTCTCCGAGCCGCGGCTGGCTGGTTTCGGGCCTATACGTGGGCCGCGCGTGCGCACTCAGGCTCCCCACCACAACCCTCCCTCGGGTCACGGGACTCACCCTTGAGGTGTCTCTTGACCCACCCTTGAGGGGTCACATCACCCACCCCTGAGGGGTCACGTGACCCACCCCAGAGGGGTCACGTGACCCACCCCTGAGGGGTCACGTGACCCATCCCTGAGGGGTCTGGTGACCCACCCCTGAGGGGTCACGTGACCCACCCCAGAGGGGTCACGTGACCCACTCCTGAGGGGTCTCGTGACCCGCCCCTGAGGGGTCATGTGACCCACCCTTGAGGGGTCTCGTGACCCACGCTTTTCGGGTCACGTGACCCGCCCTTTAGGGGTCTCGTGACCCACCCTTGAGGGGTCCCGTGACCCACCCTTGAGGGGTCTCGTGACCCACCCTTGGGAGGTCACCTGCCCCACCCTTGAGGGGTCACATGACCCACCTTGAGAGGTCACAGCAGTTTTACAGGGTCCCTGCGCACCTGTTCGGCGAAACAGAAGACCTCCCTGCCACTCAGAGGACCGCACGATTTCCCACAGGCCACACTGCCTAGCAGCACCTTCAGCCCCGCACAGACAGTGTGCTAAGGACAGACTTGGGTACAGGGGGCATGGGCGGGGGATTTCCCATGGAACTCTCTAAGGGCCCGGTGCCCTGTGTGGCCCGGGGAGTGCCCATGCCGTTCCTTGACCCCGCAGGACACTTGCATCCAGCAATAAGCAGCCCTCTGCCTCCACGGGGCTCAAACACCTGCGCCCGGTGTGCGGGCACCTGGCGTACGTGGAGGCAAACCCGCAGACCCCTCTGGCCCGAACCCACCACTGCGAAGATCACCCTTTCTTCCATCCGTAAAGGGGTCACGCTTGAGGAGTGGAAGAACAGGGGGAGGCCCCCAGGAGATGGCCTTTCTCCGAGCCGCGGCTGGCTGGTTTCGGGCCTATACGTGGGCCGCGCGTGCGCACTCAGGCTCCCCACCACAACCCTCCCTCGGGTCACGGGACTCACCCTTCAGGTGTCTCCTGACCCACCCTTGAGGGGTCACATCACCCACCCCTGAGGGGTCACGTGACCCACCCCAGAGGGGTCACGTGACCCACCCCTGAGGGGTCTGGTGACCCGCCCCTGAGGGGTCACGTGACCCACCCCAGAGGGGTCACGTGACCCACCCCTGAGGGGTCTCGTGACCCGCCCGTGAGGGGTCATGTGACCCACCCTTGAGGGGTCTCGTGACCCACGCTTTTCGGGTCACGTGACCCGCCCTTTAGGGGTCTCGTGACCCACCCTTGAGGGGTCCCGTGACCCACCCTTGAGGGGTCTCGTGACCAACCCTTGGGAGGTCACCTGCTCCACCCTTGAGAGGTCACAGCAGTTTTACAGGGTCCCTGCGCACCTGTTCGGGGAAACAGAAGCCCTCCCTGCCACTCAGAGGACCGCACGATTTCCCACAGGCCACAATGCCTAGCAGCACCTTCAGCCCCGCACAGACAGTGTGCTAAGGACAGACTTGGGTACAGGGGGCGTGGGCGGGGGATTTCCCATGGAACTCTCTAAGGGCCCGGTGCCCTGTGTGGCCCGGGGAGTGCCCATGCCATTCCTTGACCCCGCAGGACACTTGCATCCAGCAATAAGCAGCCCTCTGCCTCCACGGGGCTCATCACCTGCGCCCGGTGTGCGGGCACCTGGCGTACGAGGAGGCAAACCCGCAGACCCCTCTGGCCCGAACCCACCACTGCGAAGATCACCCTTTCTTCCATCCGTAAAAGGGTCACTCTTGAGGAGTGGAAGAACATGGGGAGGCCCCCAGGAGATGGCTTTTCTCTGAGCCGCGGCTGGCTCGTTTCGGGCCTATACGTGGGCCGCGCATGCGCACTCAGGCTCCCAAGCACACACCTCCCTCGGCTCACCTAACCCACCCTTTAGAGGTCACAGCAGTTCCACAGGGTCCCTGGGCACCTGTCTGTGGACACAGGAGCCCCCCTGCCACCTAGAGGACCACGCGATTTCCGCTGGGGAACACTGCCCGGAAGCACTCCTAGCCTCGCACAGACACTGTGCGCAGGATAGACTTGTGGACGAGAGGCCTGGGTGGGGAATTTTCCAGGGAACTCTCTAAAGGCCGGGTGCCCTCTGTCGCCCTGGGAGTGCCCACGCCGTCCCTTAACCCTGCAGGACACTATCATCCAGCACTAAGCAGCCCTCTGCCTTCACGGGGCTCGAACACCTGGGCCAGTTGTGAGAGCACCTGGCGTACGTGCAGGCAAACCCACAGACCCCTCTGGCCCGAACCCACCACTGCGAAGATCCCCCTTTTCTTCCATCTGTAAAGGAGTCCTCCTTGATGAGTGGAGGAACATGGGGAGGCCCCCAGGAGATGGCTTTTCTCCGAGCCGCGGCTGGCTGGTTTCGGGCCTATACGTGGGCCGTGCGTGCGCACTCAGGCTCCCCACCACAACCCTCCCTCGGGTCACGGGGCTCACCCTTGAGGTGTCTCCTGACCCACCCTTGAGGGGTCACGTCACCCACCCCTGAGGGGTCACATGACCCACCCCAGAGGGGTCACGTGACCCACCCCAGAGGGGTCACGTGACCCACCCCTGAGGGGTCTCGTGACCCACCCCTGAGGAGTCACGTGACCCACCCCTGAGGGGTCTCGTGACCCACCCCAGAGGGGTCTCGTGACCCACCCCTGAGGGGTCACGTGACCAACACTTGAGGGGTCTCGTGACCCTCGCTTTTCGGGTCACGTGACCAGCCCTTTAGGGGTCTCGTGACCCACCCTTGAGGGGTCTCGTGACCCACCCTTGAGGGGTCTCGTGACCCACCCTTGGGAGGTCACCTGCCCCACCCTTGAGGGGTCACATGACCCACCTTGAGAGGTCACAGCAGTTTTACAGGGTCCCTGCGCACCTGTTCGGCGAAACAGAAGACCTCCCTGCCACTCAGAGGACCGCACGATTTCCCACAGGCCACACTGCCTAGCAGCACCTTCAGCCCCGCACAGACAGTGTGCTAAGGACAGACTTGGGTACAGGGGGCATGGGCGGGGGATTTCCCATGGAACTCTCTAAGGGCCCGGTGCCCTGTGTGGCCCGGGGAGTGCCCATGCCGTTCCTTGACCCCGCAGGACACTTGCATCCAGCAATAAGCAGCCCTCTGCCTCCACGGGGCTCAAACACCTGCGCCCGGTGTGCGGGCACCTGGCGTACGTGGAGGCAAACCCGCAGACCCCTCTGGCCCGAACCCACCACTGCGAAGATCACCCTTTCTTCCATCCGTAAAGGGGTCACGCTTGAGGAGTGGAAGAACAGGGGGAGGCCCCCAGGAGATGGCTTTCCTCCGAGCCGCGGCTGGCTCGTATCGGGCCTATACGTGGGCCGCGCATGCGCACTCAGGCTCCCAAGCACACACCTCCCTCGGCTCACCTAACCCACCCTTTAGAGGTCACAGCAGTTCCACAGGGTCCCTGGGCACCTGTCTGTGGACACAGGAGCCCCCCTGCCACCTAGAGGACCACGCGATTACCGCTGGGGAACACTGCCCAGAAGCACTCCTAGCCTCGCACAGACACTGTGCGCAGGATAGACTTGTGGACGAGAGGCCTGGGTGGGGAATTTTCCAGGGAACTCTCTAAAGGCCAGGTGCCCTCTGTCGCCCTGGGAGTGCCCACGCCGTCCCTTAACCCTGCAGGACACTATCATCCAGCACTAAGCAGCCCTCTGCCTTCACGGGGCTCGAACACCTGGGCCAGTTGTGAGAGCACCTGGCGTACGTGCAGGCAAACCCACAGACCCCTCTGGCCCGAACCCACCACTGCGAAGATCCCCCTTTTCTTCCATCTGTAAAGGAGTCCTCCTTGAGGAGTGGAGGAACATGGGGAGGCCCCCAGGAGATGGCTTTTCTCCGAGCCGCGGCTGGCTGGTTTCGGGCCTATACGTGGGCCGTGCGTGCGCACTCAGGCTCCCCACCACAACCCTCCCTCGGGTCACGGGGCTCACCCTTGAGGTGTCTCCTGACCCACCCTTGAGGGGTCACGTCACCCACCCCTGAGGGGTCACATGACCCACCCCAGAGGGGTCACGTGACCCACCCCAGAGGGGTCACGTGACCCACCCCTGAGGGGTCTCGTGACCCATCCCTGAGGAGTCACGTGACCCACCCCTGAGGGGTCTCGTGACCCACCCCAGAGGGGTCACGTGACCCACCCCAGAGGGGTCTCGTGACCCACCCCTGAGGGGTCACGTGACCAACCCTTGAGGGGTCTCGTGACCCTCGCTTTTCGGGTCACGTGACCAGCCCTTTAGGGGTCTCGTGACCCACCCTTGGGAGGTCACCTGCCCCACCCTTGAGGGGTCACATGACCCACCTTGAGAGGTCACAGCAGTTTTACAGGGTCCCTGCGCACCTGTTCGGCGAAACAGAAGACCTCCCTGCCACTCAGAGGACCGCACGATTTCCCACAGGCCACACTGCCTAGCAGCACCTTCAGCCCCGCACAGACAGTGTGCTAAGGACAGACTTGGGTACAGGGGGCATGGGCGGGGGATTTCCCATGGAACTCTCTAAGGGCCCGGTGCCCTGTGTGGCCCGGGGAGTGCCCATGCCGTTCCTTGACCCCGCAGGACACTTGCATCCAGCAATAAGCAGCCCTCTGCCTCCACGGGGCTCAAACACCTGCGCCCGGTGTGCGGGCACCTGGCGTACGTGGAGGCAAACCCGCAGACCCCTCTGGCCCGAACCCACCACTGCGAAGATCACCCTTTCTTCCATCCGTAAAGGGGTCACGCTTGAGGAGTGGAAGAACAGGGGGAGGCCCCCAGGAGATGGCTTTCCTCCGAGCCGCGGCTGGCTCGTATCGGGCCTATACGTGGGCCGCGCATGCGCACTCAGGCTCCCAAGCACACACCTCCCTCGGCTCACCTAACCCACCCTTTAGAGGTCACAGCAGTTCCACAGGGTCCCTGGGCACCTGTCTGTGGACACAGGAGCCCCCCTGCCACCTAGAGGACCACGCGATTACCGCTGGGGAACACTGCCCAGAAGCACTCCTAGCCTCGCACAGACACTGTGCGCAGGATAGACTTGTGGACGAGAGGCCTGGGTGGGGAATTTTCCAGGGAACTCTCTAAAGGCCAGGTGCCCTCTGTCGCCCTGGGAGTGCCCACGCCGTCCCTTAACCCTGCAGGACACTATCATCCAGCAATAAGCAGCCCTCTGCCTCCACGGGGCTCGAACACCTGGGCCCGTTGTGAGAGCACCTGGCGTACGTGCAGGCAAACCCACAGACCCCTCTGGCCCGAACCCACCACTGCGAAGATCCCCCTTTTCTTCCATGTGTAAAGGGGTCCTCCTTGAGGAGTGGAGGAACATGCAGAGGCCCCCCGGAGATGGCCTTTCTCCGAGCCGCGGCTGGCTGGTTTCGGGCCTATACGTGGGCCGCGCGTGCGCACTCAGGCTCCCCACCACAACCCTCCCTCGGGTCACGGGACTCACCCTTGAGGTGTCTCTTGACCCACCCTTGAGGGGTCACATCACCCACCCCTGAGGGGTCACGTGACCCACCCCAGAGGGGTCACGTGACCCACCCCTGAGGGGTCACGTGACCCACCCCTGAGGGGTCTGGTGACCCACCCCTGAGGGGTCACGTGACCCACCCCAGAGGGGTCACGTGACCCACTCCTGAGGGGTCTCGTGACCCGCCCCTGAGGGGTCATGTGACCCACCCTTGAGGGGTCTCGTGACCCACGCTTTTCGGGTCACGTGACCCGCCCTTTAGGGGTCTCGTGACCCACCCTTGAGGGGTCCCGTGACCCACCCTTGAGGGGTCTCGTGACCCACCCTTGGGAGGTCACCTGCTCCACCCTTGAGAGGTCACAGCAGTTTTACAGGGTCCCTGCGCACCTGTTCGGGGAAACAGAAGCCCTCCCTGCCACTCAGAGGACCGCACGATTTCCCACAGGCCACACTGCCTAGCAGCACCTTCAGCCCCGCACAGACAGTGTGCTAAGGACAGACTTGGGTACAGGGGGCGTGGGCGGGGGATTTCCCATGGAACTCTCTAAGGGCCCGGTGCCCTGTGTGGCCCGGGGAGTGCCCATGCCATTCCTTGACCCCGCAGGACACTTGCATCCAGCAATAAGCAGCCCTCTGCCTCCACGGGGCTCAAACACCTGCGCCCGGTGTGCGGGCACCTGGCGTACGTGGAGGCAAACCCGCAGACCCCTCTGGCCCGAACCCACCACTGCGAAGATCACCCTTTCTTCCATCCGTAAAAGGGTCACTCTTGAGGAGTGGAAGAACATGGGGAGGCCCCCAGGAGATGGCTTTTCTCTGAGCCGCGGCTGGCTCGTTTCGGGCCTATACGTGGGCCGCGCATGCGCACTCAGGCTCCCAAGCACACACCTCCCTCGGCTCACCTAACCCACCCTTTAGAGGTCACAGCAGTTCCACAGGGTCCCTGGGCACCTGTCTGTGGACACAGGAGCCCCCCTGCCACCTAGAGGACCACGCGATTTCCGCTGGGGAACACTGCCCAGAAGCACTCCTAGCCTCGCACAGACACTGTGCGCAGGATAGACTTGTGGACGAGAGGCCTGGGTGGGGAATTTTCCAGGGAACTCTCTAAAGGCCGGGTGCCCTCTGTCGCCCTGGGAGTGCCCACGCCGTCCCTTAACCCTGCAGGACACTATCATCCAGCACTAAGCAGCCCTCTGCCTCCACGGGGCTCGAACACCTGGGCCCGTTGTGAGAGCACCTGGCGTACGTGCAGGCAAACCCACAGACCCCTCTGGCCCGAACCCACCACTGCGAAGATCCCCCTTTTCTTCCATCTGTAAAGGGGTCCTCCTTGAGGAGTGGAGGAACATGGGGAGGCCCCCAGGAGATGGCTTTTCTCCGAGCCGCGGCTGGCTGGTTTCGGGCCTATACGTGGGCCGTGCGTGCGCACTCAGGCTCCCCACCACAACCCTCCCTCGGGTCACGGGACTCACCCTTGAGGTGTCTCCTGACCCACCCTTGAGGGGTCACGTCACCCACCCCTGAGGGGTCACATGACCCACCCCAGAGGGGTCACGTGACCCACCCCTGAGGGGTCTCGTGACCCACCCCTGAGGAGTCACGTGACCTACCCCTGAGGGGTCTCGTGACCCACCCCAGAGGGGTCACGTGACCCACCCCTGAGGGGTCACGTGACCCACCCCAGAGGGGTCTCGTGACCCACCCCTGAGGGGTCACGTGACCAACCCTTGAGGGGTCTCGTGACCCACCCCTGAGGAGTCACGTGACCCACCCCTGAGGGGTCTCGTGACCCACCCCAGAGGGGTCACGTGACCCACCCCAGAGGGGTCTCGTGACCCACCCCTGAGGGGTCACGTGACCAACCCTTGAGGGGTCTCGTGACCCTCGCTTTTCGGGTCACGTGACCAGCCCTTTAGGGGTCTCGTGACCCACCCTTGAGGGGTCTCGTGACCCACCCTTGAGGGGTCTCGTGACCCACCCTTGTGAGGTCACCTGCCCCACCCTTGAGGGGTCACATGACCCACCTTGAGAGGTCACAGCAGTTTTACAGGGTCCCTGCGCACCTGTTCGGCGAAACAGAAGACCTCCCTGCCACTCAGAGGACCGCACGATTTCCCACAGGCCACACTGCCTAGCAGCACCTTCAGCCCCGCACAGACAGTGTGCTAAGGACAGACTTGGGTACAGGGGGCATGGGCGGGGGATTTCCCATGGAACTCTCTAAGGGCCCGGTGCCCTGTGTGGCCCGGGGAGTGCCCATGCCGTTCCTTGACCCCGCAGGACACTTGCATCCAGCAATAAGCAGCCCTCTGCCTCCACGGGGCTCAAACACCTGCGCCCGGTGTGCGGGCACCTGGCGTACGTGGAGGCAAACCCGCAGACCCCTCTGGCCCGAACCCACCACTGCGAAGATCACCCTTTCTTCCATCCGTAAAAGGGTCACTCTTGAGGAGTGGAAGAACATGGGGAGGCCCCCAGGAGATGGCTTTTCTCTGAGCCGCGGCTGGCTCGTTTCGGGCCTATACGTGGGCCGCGCATGCGCACTCAGGCTCCCAAGCACACACCTCCCTCGGCTCACCTAACCCACCCTTTAGAGGTCACAGCAGTTCCACAGGGTCCCTGGGCACCTGTCTGTGGACACAGGAGCCCCCCTGCCACCTAGAGGACCACGCGATTTCCGCTGGGGAACACTGCCCAGAAGCACTCCTAGCCTCGCACAGACACTGTGCGCAGGATAGACTTGTGGACGAGAGGCCTGGGTGGGGAATTTTCCAGGGAACTCTCTAAAGGCCGGGTGCCCTCTGTCGCCCTGGGAGTGCCCACGCCGTCCCTTAACCCTGCAGGACACTATCATCCAGCACTAAGCAGCCCTCTGCCTCCACGGGGCTCGAACACCTGGGCCAGTTGTGAGAGCACCTGGCGTACGTGCAGGCAAACCCACAGACCCCTCTGGCCCGAACCCACCACTGCGAAGATCCCCCTTTTCTTCCATCTGTAAAGGAGTCCTCCTTGAGGAGTGGAGGAACATGGGGAGGCCCCCAGGAGATGGCTTTTCTCCGAGCCGCGGCTGGCTGGTTTCGGGCCTATACGTGGGCCGTGCGTGCGCACTCAGGCTCCCCACCACAACCCTCCCTCGGGTCACGGGACTCACCCTTGAGGTGTCTCCTGACCCACCCTTGAGGGGTCACGTCACCCACCCCTGAGGGGTCACATGACCCACACCAGAGGGGTCACGTGACCCACCCCAGAGGGGTCACGTGACCCACCCCTGAGGGGTCTCGTGACCCACCCCTGAGGAGTCACGTGACCCACCCCTGAGGGGTCTCGTGACCCACCCCAGAGGGGTCACGTGACCCACCCCAGAGGGGTCTCGTGACCCACCCCTGAGGGGTCACGTGACCAACCCTTGAGGGGTCTCGTGACCCACGCTTTTCGGGTCACGTGACCAGCCCTTTAGGGGTCTCGTGACCCACCCTTGAGGGGTCCCGTGACCCACCCTTGAGGGGTCTCGTGACCCACCCTTGGGAGGTCACCTGCCCCACCCTTGAGGGGTCACATGACCCACCTTGAGAGGTCACAGCAGTTTTACAGGGTCCCTGCGCACCTGTTCGGCGACACAGAAGACCTCCCTGCCACTCAGAGGACCGCACGATTTCCCACAGGCCACACTGCCTAGCAGCACCTTCAGCCCCGCACAGACAGTGTGCTAAGGACAGACTTGGGTACAGGGGGCATGGGCGGGGGATTTCCCATGGAACTCTCTAAGGGCCCGGTGCCCTGTGTGGCCCGGGGAGTGCCCATGCCGTTCCTTGACCCCGCAGGACACTTGCATCCAGCAATAAGCAGCCCTCTGCCTCCACGGGGCTCAAACACCTGCGCCCGGTGTGCGGGCACCTGGCGTACGTGGAGGCAAACCCGCAGACCCCTCTGGCCCGAACCCACCACTGCGAAGATCCCCCTTTTCTTCCATCTGTAAAGGGGTCCTCCTTGAGGAGTGGAGGAACATGCGGAGGCCCCCAGGAGATGGCCTTTCTCCGAGCCGCGGCTGGCTGGTTTCGGGCCTATACGTGGGCCGCGCGTGCGCACTCAGGCTCCCCACCACAACCCTCCCTCGGGTCACGGGACTCACCCTTCAGGTGTCTCCTGACCCACCCTTGAGGGGTCACATCACCCACCCCTGAGGGGTCACGTGACCCACCCCAGAGGGGTCACGTGACCCACCCCAGAGGGGTCACGTGACCCACCCCTGAGGGGTCTGGTGACCCGCCCCTGAGGGGTCACATGACCCACCCCAGAGGGGTCACGTGACCCACCCCTGAGGGGTCTCGTGACCCGCCCGTGAGGGGTCATGTGACCCACCCTTGAGGGGTCTCGTGACCCACGCTTTTCGGGTCACGTGACCCGCCCTTTAGGGGTCTCGTGACCCACCCTTGAGGGGTCTCGTGACCCACCCTTGGGAGGTCACCTGCTCCACCCTTGAGAGGTCACAGCAGTTTTACAGGGTCCCTGCGCACCTGTTCGGGGAAACAGAAGCCCTCCCTGCCACTCAGAGGACCGCACGATTTCCCACAGGCCACAATGCCTAGCAGCACCTTCAGCCCCGCACAGACAGTGTGCTAAGGACAGACTTGGGTACAGGGGGCGTGGGCGGGGGATTTCCCATGGAACTCTCTAAGGGCCCGGTGCCCTGTGTGGCCCGGGGAGTGCCCATGCCATTCCTTGACCCCGCAGGACACTTGCATCCAGCAATAAGCAGCCCTCTGCCTCCACGGGGCTCATCACCTGCCCCCGGTGTGCGGGCACCTGGCGTACGTGGAGGCAAACCCGCAGACCCCTCTGGCCCGAACCCACCACTGCGAAGATCACCCTTTCTTCCATCCGTAAAAGGGTCACTCTTGAGGAGTGGAAGAACATGGGGAGGCCCCCAGGAGATGGCTTTTCTCTGAGCCGCGGCTGGCTCGTTTCGGGCCTATACGTGGGCCGCGCATGCGCACTCAGGCTCCCAAGCACACACCTCCCTCGGCTCACCTAACCCACCCTTTAGAGGTCACAGCAGTTCCACAGGGTCCCTGGGCACCTGTCTGTGGACACAGGAGCCCCCCTGCCACCTAGAGGACCACGCGATTTCCGCTGGGGAACACTGCCCGGAAGCACTCCTAGCCTCGCACAGACACTGTGCGCAGGATAGACTTGTGGACGAGAGGCCTGGGTGGGGAATTTTCCAGGGAACTCTCTAAAGGCCGGGTGCCCTCTGTCGCCCTGGGAGTGCCCACGCCGTCCCTTAACCCTGCAGGACACTATCATCCAGCACTAAGCAGCCCTCTGCCTTCACGGGGCTCGAACACCTGGGCCAGTTGTGAGAGCACCTGGCGTACGTGCAGGCAAACCCACAGACCCCTCTGGCCCGAACCCACCACTGCGAAGATCCCCCTTTTCTTCCATCTGTAAAGGAGTCCTCCTTGAGGAGTGGAGGAACATGGGTAGGCCCCCAGGAGATGGCTTTTCTCCGAGCCGCGGCTGGCTGGTTTCGGGCCTATACGTGGGCCGTGCGTGCGCACTCAGGCTCCCCACCACAACCCTCCCTCGGGTCACGGGGCTCACCCTTGAGGTGTCTCCTGACCCACCCTTGAGGGGTCACGTCACCCACCCCTGAGGGGTCACATGACCCACCCCAGAGGGGTCACGTGACCCACCCCAGAGGGGTCACGTGACCCACCCCTGAGGGGTCTCGTGACCCACCCCTGAGGAGTCACGTGACCCACCCCTGAGGGGTCTCGTGACCCACCCTTGGGAGGTCACCTGCCCCACCCTTGAGGGGTCACATGACCCACCTTGAGAGGTCACAGCAGTTTTACAGGGTCCCTGCGCACCTGTTCGGCGAAACAGAAGACCTCCCTGCCACTCAGAGGACCGCACGATTTCCCACAGGCCACACTGCCTAGCAGCACCTTCAGCCCCGCACAGACAGTGTGCTAAGGACAGACTTGGGTACAGGGGGCATGGGCGGGGGATTTCCCATGGAACTCTCTAAGGGCCCGGTGCCCTGTGTGGCCCGGGGAGTGCCCATGCCGTTCCTTGACCCCGCAGGACACTTGCATCCAGCAATAAGCAGCCCTCTGCCTCCACGGGGCTCAAACACCTGCGCCCGGTGTGCGGGCACCTGGCGTACGTGGAGGCAAACCCGCAGACCACTCTGGCCCGAACCCACCACTGCGAAGATCACCCTTTCTTCCATCTGTAAAGGGGTCACGCTTGAGGAGTGGAAGAACAGGGGGAGGCCCCCAGGAGATGGCTTTCCTCCGAGCCGCGGCTGGCTCGTATCGGGCCTATACGTGGGCCGCGCATGCGCACTCAGGCTCCCAAGCACACACCTCCCTCGGCTCACCTAACCCACCCTTTAGAGGTCACAGCAGTTCCACAGGGTCCCTGGGCACCTGTCTGTGGACACAGGAGCCCCCCTGCCACCTAGAGGACCACGCGATTACCGCTGGGGAACACTGCCCAGAAGCACTCCTAGCCTCGCACAGATACTGTGCGCAGGATAGACTTGTGGACGAGAGGCCTGGGTGGGGAATTTTCCAGGGAACTCTCTAAAGGCCAGGTGCCCTCTGTCGCCCTGGGAGTGCCCACGCCGTCCCTTAACCCTGCAGGACACTATCATCCAGCACTAATCAGCCCTCTGCCTTCACGGGGCTCGAACACCTGGGCCAGTTGTGAGAGCACCTGGCGTACGTGCAGGCAAACCCACAGACCCCTCTGGCCCGAACCCACCACTGCGAAGATCCCCCTTTTCTTCCATCTGTAAAGGAGTCCTCCTTGAGGAGTGGAGGAACATGGGGAGGCCCCCAGGAGATGGCTTTTCTCCGAGCCGCGGCTGGCTGGTTTCGGGCCTATACGTGGGCCGTGCGTGCGCACTCAGGCTCCCCACCACAACCCTCCCTCGGGTCACGGGGCTCACCCTTGAGGTGTCTCCTGACCCACCCTTGAGGGGTCACGTCACCCACCCCTGAGGGGTCACATGACCCACCCCAGAGGGGTCACGTGACCCACCCCAGAGGGGTCACGTGACCCACCCCTGAGGGGTCTCGTGACCCACCCCTGAGGAGTCACGTGACCCACCCCTGAGGGGTCTCGTGACCCACCCCAGAGGGGTCACGTGACCCACCCCAGAGGGGTCTCGTGACCCACCCCTGAGGGGTCACGTGACCAACCCTTGAGGGGTCTCGTGACCCTCGCTTTTCGGGTCACGTGACCAGCCCTTTAGGGGTCTCGTGACCCACCCTTGAGGGGTCCCGTGACCCACCCTTGAGGGGTCTCGTGACCCACCCTTGGGAGGTCACCTGCCCCACCCTTGAGGGGTCACATGACCCACCTTGAGAGGTCACAGCAGTTTTACAGGGTCCCTGCGCACCTGTTCGGCGAAACAGAAGACCTCCCTGCCACTCAGAGGACCGCACGATTTCCCACAGGCCACACTGCCTAGCAGCACCTTCAGCCCCGCACAGACAGTGTGCTAAGGACAGACTTGGGTACAGGGGGCATGGGCGGGGGATTTCCCATGGAACTCTCTAAGGGCCCGGTGCCCTGTGTGGCCCGGGGAGTGCCCATGCCGTTCCTTGACCCCGCAGGACACTTGCATCCAGCAATAAGCAGCCCTCTGCCTCCACGGGGCTCAAACACCTGCGCCCGGTGTGCGGGCACCTGGCGTACGTGGAGGCAAACCCGCAGACCCCTCTGGCCCGAACCCACCACTGCGAAGATCACCCTTTCTTCCATCCGTAAAGGGGTCACGCTTGAGGAGTGGAAGAACAGGGGGAGGCCCCCAGGAGATGGCTTTCCTCCGAGCCGCGGCTGGCTCGTATCGGGCCTATACGTGGGCCGCGCATGCGCACTCAGGCTCCCAAGCACACACCTCCCTCGGCTCACCTAACCCACCCTTTAGAGGTCACAGCAGTTCCACAGGGTCCCTGGGCACCTGTCTGTGGACACAGGAGCCCCCCTGCCACCTAGAGGACCACGCGATTACCGCTGGGGAACACTGCCCAGAAGCACTCCTAGCCTCGCACAGACACTGTGCGCAGGATAGACTTGTGGACGAGAGGCCTGGGTGGGGAATTTTCCAGGGAACTCTCTAAAGGCCATGTGCCCTCTGTCGCCCTGGGAGTGCCCACGCCGTCCCTTAACCCTGCAGGACACTATCATCCAGCAATAAGCAGCCCTCTGCCTCCACGGGGCTCGAACACCTGGGCCCGTTGTGAGAGCACCTGGCGTACGTGCAGGCAAACCCACAGACCCCTCTGGCCCGAACCCACCACTGCGAAGATCCCCCTTTTCTTCCATCTGTAAAGGGGTCCTCCTTGAGGAGTGGAGGAACATGCGGAGGCCCCCAGGAGATGGCCTTTCTCCGAGCCGCGGCTGGCTGGTTTCGGGCCTATACGTGGGCCGCGCGTGCGCACTCAGGCTCCCCACCACAACCCTCCCTCGGGTCACGGGACTCACCCTTGAGGTGTCTCCTGACCCACCCTTGAGGGGTCACATCACCCACCCCTGAGGGGTCACGTGACCCACCCCAGAGGGGTCACGTGACCCACCCCTGAGGGGTCACGTGACCCACCCCTGAGGGGTCTGGTGACCCACCCCTGAGGGGTCACGTGACCCACCCCAGAGGGGTCACGTGACCCACTACTGAGGGGTCTCGTGACCCGCCCCTGAGGGGTCATGTGACCCACCCTTGAGGGGTCTCGTGACCCACCCTTGAGGGGTCCCGTGACCCACCCTTGAGGGGTCTCGTGACCCACCCTTGGGAGGTCACCTGCTCCACCCTTGAGAGGTCACAGCAGTTTTACAGGGTCCCTGCGCACCTGTTCGGCGAAACAGAAGACCTCCCTGCCACTCAGAGGACCGCACGATTTCCCACAGGCCACACTGCCTAGCAGCACCTTCAGCCCCGCACAGACAGTGTGCTAAGGACAGACTTGGGTACAGGGGTCATGGGCGGGGGATTTCCCATGGAACTCTCTAAGGGCCCGGTGCCCTGTGTGGCCCGGG
This sequence comes from Desmodus rotundus, assembly GCF_022682495.2. Lineage (NCBI taxonomy): Eukaryota > Metazoa > Chordata > Mammalia > Chiroptera > Phyllostomidae > Desmodus > Desmodus rotundus. The sequence continues at coordinate 121,540 of NW_026527175.1, read as the reverse complement.
GAGTGCCCATGCCGTTCCTTGACCCCGCAGGACACTTGCATCCAGCAATAAGCAGCCCTCTGCCTCCACGGGGCTCAAACACCTGCGCCCGGTGTGCGGGCACCTGGCGTACGTGGAGGCAAACCCGCAGACCCCTCTGGCCCGAACCCACCACTGCGAAGATCACCCTTTCTTCCATCCGTAAAGGGGTCACGCTTGAGGAGTGGAAGAACAGGGGGAGGCCCCCAGGAGATGGCTTTCCTCCGAGCCGCGGCTGGCTCGTATCGGGCCTATACGTGGGCCGCGCATGCGCACTCAGGCTCCCAAGCACACACCTCCCTCGGCTCACCTAACCCACCCTTTAGAGGTCACAGCAGTTCCACAGGGTCCCTGGGCACCTGTCTGTGGACACAGGAGCCCCCCTGCCACCTAGAGGACCACGCGATTTCCGCTGGGGAACACTGCCCAGAAGCACTCCTAGCCTCGCACAGACACTGTGCGCAGGATAGACTTGTGGACGAGAGGCCTGGGTGGGGAATTTTCCAGGGAACTCTCTAAAGGCCGGGTGCCCTCTGTCGCCCTGGGAGTGCCCACGCCGTCCCTTAACCCTGCAGGACACTATCATCCAGCACTAAGCAGCCCTCTGCCTCCACGGGGCTCGAACACCTGGGCCCGTTGTGAGAGCACCTGGCGTACGTGCAGGCAAACCCACAGACCCCTCTGGCCCGAACCCACCACTGCGAAGATCCCCCTTTTCTTCCATCTGTAAAGGGGTCCTCCTTGAGGAGTGGAGGAACATGGGGAGGCCCCCAGGAGATGGCTTTTCTCCGAGCCGCGGCTGGCTGGTTTCGGGCCTATACGTGGGCCGTGCGTGCGCACTCAGGCTCCCCACCACAACCCTCCCTCGGGTCACGGGACTCACCCTTGAGGTGTCTCCTGACCCACCCTTGAGGGGTCACGTCACCCACCCCTGAGGGGTCACATGACCCACCCCAGAGGGGTCACGTGACCCACCCCTGAGGGGTCTCGTGACCCACCCCTGAGGAGTCACGTGACCCACCCCTGAGGGGTCTCGTGACCCACCCCAGAGGGGTCACGTGACCCACCCCTGAGGGGTCACGTGACCCACCCCAGAGGGGTCTCGTGACCCACCCCTGAGGGGTCACGTGACCAACCCTTGAGGGGTCTCGTGACCCACCCCTGAGGAGTCACGTGACCCACCCCTGAGGGGTCTCGTGACCCACCCCAGAGGGGTCACGTGACCCACCCCAGAGGGGTCTCGTGACCCACCCCTGAGGGGTCACGTGACCAACCCTTGAGGGGTCTCGTGACCCTCGCTTTTCGGGTCACGTGACCAGCCCTTTAGGGGTCTCGTGACCCACCCTTGAGGGGTCTCGTGACCCACCCTTGAGGGGTCTCGTGACCCACCCTTGGGAGGTCACCTGCCCCACCCTTGAGGGGTCACATGACCCACCTTGAGAGGTCACAGCAGTTTTACAGGGTCCCTGCGCACCTGTTCGGCGAAACAGAAGACCTCCCTGCCACTCAGAGGACCGCACGATTTCCCACAGGCCACACTGCCTAGCAGCACCTTCAGCCCCGCACAGACAGTGTGCTAAGGACAGACTTGGGTACAGGGGGCATGGGCGGGGGATTTCCCATGGAACTCTCTAAGGGCCCGGTGCCCTGTGTGGCCCGGGGAGTGCCCATGCCGTTCCTTGACCCCGCAGGACACTTGCATCCAGCAATAAGCAGCCCTCTGCCTCCACGGGGCTCAAACACCTGCGCCCGGTGTGCGGGCACCTGGCGTACGTGGAGGCAAACCCGCAGACCCCTCTGGCCCGAACCCACCACTGCGAAGATCACCCTTTCTTCCATCCGTAAAAGGGTAACTCTTGAGGAGTGGAAGAACATGGGGAGGCCCCCAGGAGATGGCTTTTCTCTGAGCCGCGGCTGGCTCGTTTCGGGCCTATACGTGGGCCGCGCATGCGCACTCAGGCTCCCAAGCACACACCTCCCTCGGCTCACCTAACCCACCCTTTAGAGGTCACAGCAGTTCCACAGGGTCCCTGGGCACCTGTCTGTGGACACAGGAGCCCCCCTGCCACCTAGAGGACCACGCGATTTCCGCTGGGGAACACTGCCCAGAAGCACTCCTAGCCTCGCACAGACACTGTGCGCAGGATAGACTTGTGGACGAGAGGCCTGGGTGGGGAATTTTCCAGGGAACTCTCTAAAGGCCGGGTGCCCTCTGTCGCCCTGGGAGTGCCCACGCCGTCCCTTAACCCTGCAGGACACTATCATCCAGCACTAAGCAGCCCTCTGCCTCCACGGGGCTCGAACACCTGGGCCAGTTGTGAGAGCACCTGGCGTACGTGCAGGCAAACCCACAGACCCCTCTGGCCCGAACCCACCACTGCGAAGATCCCCCTTTTCTTCCATCTGTAAAGGAGTCCTCCTTGAGGAGTGGAGGAACATGGGGAGGCCCCCAGGAGATGGCTTTTCTCCGAGCCGCGGCTGGCTGGTTTCGGGCCTATACGTGGGCCGTGCGTGCGCACTCAGGCTCCCCACCACAACCCTCCCTCGGGTCACGGGACTCACCCTTGAGGTGTCTCCTGACCCACCCTTGAGGGGTCACGTCACCCACCCCTGAGGGGTCACATGACCCACACCAGAGGGGTCACGTGACCCACCCCAGAGGGGTCACGTGACCCACCCCTGAGGGGTCTCGTGACCCACCCCTGAGGAGTCACGTGACCCACCCCTGAGGGGTCTCGTGACCCACCCCAGAGGGGTCACGTGACCCACCCCAGAGGGGTCTCGTGACCCACCCCTGAGGGGTCACGTGACCAACCCTTGAGGGGTCTCGTGACCCACGCTTTTCGGGTCACGTGACCAGCCCTTTAGGGGTCTCGTGACCCACCCTTGAGGGGTCCCGTGACCCACCCTTGAGGGGTCTCGTGACCCACCCTTGGGAGGTCACCTGCCCCACCCTTGAGGGGTCACATGACCCACCTTGAGAGGTCACAGCAGTTTTACAGGGTCCCTGCGCACCTGTTCGGCGACACAGAAGACCTCCCTGCCACTCAGAGGACCGCACGATTTCCCACAGGCCACACTGCCTAGCAGCACCTTCAGCCCCGCACAGACAGTGTGCTAAGGACAGACTTGGGTACAGGGGGCATGGGCGGGGGATTTCCCATGGAACTCTCTAAGGGCCCGGTGCCCTGTGTGGCCCGGGGAGTGCCCATGCCGTTCCTTGACCCCGCAGGACACTTGCATCCAGCAATAAGCAGCCCTCTGCCTCCACGGGGCTCAAACACCTGCGCCCGGTGTGCGGGCACCTGGCGTACGTGGAGGCAAACCCGCAGACCCCTCTGGCCCGAACCCACCACTGCGAAGATCCCCCTTTTCTTCCATCTGTAAAGGGGTCCTCCTTGAGGAGTGGAGGAACATGCGGAGGCCCCCAGGAGATGGCCTTTCTCCGAGCCGCGGCTGGCTGGTTTCGGGCCTATACGTGGGCCGCGCGTGCGCACTCAGGCTCCCCACCACAACCCTCCCTCGGGTCACGGGACTCACCCTTCAGGTGTCTCCTGACCCACCCTTGAGGGGTCACATCACCCACCCCTGAGGGGTCACGTGACCCACCCCAGAGGGGTCACGTGACCCACCCCAGAGGGGTCACGTGACCCACCCCTGAGGGGTCTGGTGACCCGCCCCTGAGGGGTCACATGACCCACCCCAGAGGGGTCACGTGACCCACCCCTGAGGGGTCTCGTGACCCGCCCGTGAGGGGTCATGTGACCCACCCTTGAGGGGTCTCGTGACCCACGCTTTTCGGGTCACGTGACCCGCCCTTTAGGGGTCTCGTGACCCACCCTTGAGGGGTCTCGTGACCCACCCTTGGGAGGTCACCTGCTCCACCCTTGAGAGGTCACAGCAGTTTTACAGGGTCCCTGCGCACCTGTTCGGGGAAACAGAAGCCCTCCCTGCCACTCAGAGGACCGCACGATTTCCCACAGGCCACAATGCCTAGCAGCACCTTCAGCCCCGCACAGACAGTGTGCTAAGGACAGACTTGGGTACAGGGGGCGTGGGCGGGGGATTTCCCATGGAACTCTCTAAGGGCCCGGTGCCCTGTGTGGCCCGGGGAGTGCCCATGCCATTCCTTGACCCCGCAGGACACTTGCATCCAGCAATAAGCAGCCCTCTGCCTCCACGGGGCTCATCACCTGCCCCCGGTGTGCGGGCACCTGGCGTACGTGGAGGCAAACCCGCAGACCCCTCTGGCCCGAACCCACCACTGCGAAGATCACCCTTTCTTCCATCCGTAAAAGGGTCACTCTTGAGGAGTGGAAGAACATGGGGAGGCCCCCAGGAGATGGCTTTTCTCTGAGCCGCGGCTGGCTCGTTTCGGGCCTATACGTGGGCCGCGCATGCGCACTCAGGCTCCCAAGCACACACCTCCCTCGGCTCACCTAACCCACCCTTTAGAGGTCACAGCAGTTCCACAGGGTCCCTGGGCACCTGTCTGTGGACACAGGAGCCCCCCTGCCACCTAGAGGACCACGCGATTTCCGCTGGGGAACACTGCCCGGAAGCACTCCTAGCCTCGCACAGACACTGTGCGCAGGATAGACTTGTGGACGAGAGGCCTGGGTGGGGAATTTTCCAGGGAACTCTCTAAAGGCCGGGTGCCCTCTGTCGCCCTGGGAGTGCCCACGCCGTCCCTTAACCCTGCAGGACACTATCATCCAGCACTAAGCAGCCCTCTGCCTTCACGGGGCTCGAACACCTGGGCCAGTTGTGAGAGCACCTGGCGTACGTGCAGGCAAACCCACAGACCCCTCTGGCCCGAACCCACCACTGCGAAGATCCCCCTTTTCTTCCATCTGTAAAGGAGTCCTCCTTGAGGAGTGGAGGAACATGGGTAGGCCCCCAGGAGATGGCTTTTCTCCGAGCCGCGGCTGGCTGGTTTCGGGCCTATACGTGGGCCGTGCGTGCGCACTCAGGCTCCCCACCACAACCCTCCCTCGGGTCACGGGGCTCACCCTTGAGGTGTCTCCTGACCCACCCTTGAGGGGTCACGTCACCCACCCCTGAGGGGTCACATGACCCACCCCAGAGGGGTCACGTGACCCACCCCAGAGGGGTCACGTGACCCACCCCTGAGGGGTCTCGTGACCCACCCCTGAGGAGTCACGTGACCCACCCCTGAGGGGTCTCGTGACCCACCCTTGGGAGGTCACCTGCCCCACCCTTGAGGGGTCACATGACCCACCTTGAGAGGTCACAGCAGTTTTACAGGGTCCCTGCGCACCTGTTCGGCGAAACAGAAGACCTCCCTGCCACTCAGAGGACCGCACGATTTCCCACAGGCCACACTGCCTAGCAGCACCTTCAGCCCCGCACAGACAGTGTGCTAAGGACAGACTTGGGTACAGGGGGCATGGGCGGGGGATTTCCCATGGAACTCTCTAAGGGCCCGGTGCCCTGTGTGGCCCGGGGAGTGCCCATGCCGTTCCTTGACCCCGCAGGACACTTGCATCCAGCAATAAGCAGCCCTCTGCCTCCACGGGGCTCAAACACCTGCGCCCGGTGTGCGGGCACCTGGCGTACGTGGAGGCAAACCCGCAGACCACTCTGGCCCGAACCCACCACTGCGAAGATCACCCTTTCTTCCATCTGTAAAGGGGTCACGCTTGAGGAGTGGAAGAACAGGGGGAGGCCCCCAGGAGATGGCTTTCCTCCGAGCCGCGGCTGGCTCGTATCGGGCCTATACGTGGGCCGCGCATGCGCACTCAGGCTCCCAAGCACACACCTCCCTCGGCTCACCTAACCCACCCTTTAGAGGTCACAGCAGTTCCACAGGGTCCCTGGGCACCTGTCTGTGGACACAGGAGCCCCCCTGCCACCTAGAGGACCACGCGATTACCGCTGGGGAACACTGCCCAGAAGCACTCCTAGCCTCGCACAGATACTGTGCGCAGGATAGACTTGTGGACGAGAGGCCTGGGTGGGGAATTTTCCAGGGAACTCTCTAAAGGCCAGGTGCCCTCTGTCGCCCTGGGAGTGCCCACGCCGTCCCTTAACCCTGCAGGACACTATCATCCAGCACTAATCAGCCCTCTGCCTTCACGGGGCTCGAACACCTGGGCCAGTTGTGAGAGCACCTGGCGTACGTGCAGGCAAACCCACAGACCCCTCTGGCCCGAACCCACCACTGCGAAGATCCCCCTTTTCTTCCATCTGTAAAGGAGTCCTCCTTGAGGAGTGGAGGAACATGGGGAGGCCCCCAGGAGATGGCTTTTCTCCGAGCCGCGGCTGGCTGGTTTCGGGCCTATACGTGGGCCGTGCGTGCGCACTCAGGCTCCCCACCACAACCCTCCCTCGGGTCACGGGGCTCACCCTTGAGGTGTCTCCTGACCCACCCTTGAGGGGTCACGTCACCCACCCCTGAGGGGTCACATGACCCACCCCAGAGGGGTCACGTGACCCACCCCAGAGGGGTCACGTGACCCACCCCTGAGGGGTCTCGTGACCCACCCCTGAGGAGTCACGTGACCCACCCCTGAGGGGTCTCGTGACCCACCCCAGAGGGGTCACGTGACCCACCCCAGAGGGGTCTCGTGACCCACCCCTGAGGGGTCACGTGACAAACCCTTGAGGGGTCTCGTGACCCTCGCTTTTCGGGTCACGTGACCAGCCCTTTAGGGGTCTCGTGACCCACCCTTGAGGGGTCCCGTGACCCACCCTTGAGGGGTCTCGTGACCCACCCTTGGGAGGTCACCTGCCCCACCCTTGAGGGGTCACATGACCCACCTTGAGAGGTCACAGCAGTTTTACAGGGTCCCTGCGCACCTGTTCGGCGAAACAGAAGACCTCCCTGCCACTCAGAGGACCGCACGATTTCCCACAGGCCACACTGCCTAGCAGCACCTTCAGCCCCGCACAGACAGTGTGCTAAGGACAGACTTGGGTACAGGGGGCATGGGCGGGGGATTTCCCATGGAACTCTCTAAGGGCCCGGTGCCCTGTGTGGCCCGGGGAGTGCCCATGCCGTTCCTTGACCCCGCAGGACACTTGCATCCAGCAATAAGCAGCCCTCTGCCTCCACGGGGCTCAAACACCTGCGCCCGGTGTGCGGGCACCTGGCGTACGTGGAGGCAAACCCGCAGACCCCTCTGGCCCGAACCCACCACTGCGAAGATCACCCTTTCTTCCATCCGTAAAGGGGTCACGCTTGAGGAGTGGAAGAACAGGGGGAGGCCCCCAGGAGATGGCTTTCCTCCGAGCCGCGGCTGGCTCGTATCGGGCCTATACGTGGGCCGCGCATGCGCACTCAGGCTCCCAAGCACACACCTCCCTCGGCTCACCTAACCCACCCTTTAGAGGTCACAGCAGTTCCACAGGGTCCCTGGGCACCTGTCTGTGGACACAGGAGCCCCCCTGCCACCTAGAGGACCACGCGATTACCGCTGGGGAACACTGCCCAGAAGCACTCCTAGCCTCGCACAGACACTGTGCGCAGGATAGACTTGTGGACGAGAGGCCTGGGTGGGGAATTTTCCAGGGAACTCTCTAAAGGCCATGTGCCCTCTGTCGCCCTGGGAGTGCCCACGCCGTCCCTTAACCCTGCAGGACACTATCATCCAGCAATAAGCAGCCCTCTGCCTCCACGGGGCTCGAACACCTGGGCCCGTTGTGAGAGCACCTGGCGTACGTGCAGGCAAACCCACAGACCCCTCTGGCCCGAACCCACCACTGCGAAGATCCCCCTTTTCTTCCATCTGTAAAGGGGTCCTCCTTGAGGAGTGGAGGAACATGCGGAGGCCCCCAGGAGATGGCCTTTCTCCGAGCCGCGGCTGGCTGGTTTCGGGCCTATACGTGGGCCGCGCGTGCGCACTCAGGCTCCCCACCACAACCCTCCCTCGGGTCACGGGACTCACCCTTGAGGTGTCTCCTGACCCACCCTTGAGGGGTCACATCACCCACCCCTGAGGGGTCACGTGACCCACCCCAGAGGGGTCACGTGACCCACCCCTGAGGGGTCACGTGACCCACCCCTGAGGGGTCTGGTGACCCACCCCTGAGGGGTCACGTGACCCACCCCAGAGGGGTCACGTGACCCACTACTGAGGGGTCTCGTGACCCGCCCCTGAGGGGTCATGTGACCCACCCTTGAGGGGTCTCGTGACCCACCCTTGAGGGGTCCCGTGACCCACCCTTGAGGGGTCTCGTGACCCACCCTTGGGAGGTCACCTGCTCCACCCTTGAGAGGTCACAGCAGTTTTACAGGGTCCCTGCGCACCTGTTCGGCGAAACAGAAGACCTCCCTGCCACTCAGAGGACCGCACGATTTCCCACAGGCCACACTGCCTAGCAGCACCTTCAGCCCCGCACAGACAGTGTGCTAAGGACAGACTTGGGTACAGGGGGCATGGGCGGGGGATTTCCCATGGAACTCTCTAAGGGCCCGGTGCCCTGTGTGGCCCGGGGAGTGCCCATGCCGTTCCTTGACCCCGCAGGACACTTGCATCCAGCAATAAGCAGCCCTCTGCCTCCACGGGGCTCAAACACCTGCGCCCGGTGTGCGGGCACCTGGCGTACGTGGAGGCAAACCCGCAGACCCCTCTGGCCCGAACCCACCACTGCGAAGATCACCCTTTCTTCCATCCGTAAAGGGGTCACGCTTGAGGAGTGGAAGAACAGGGGGAGGCCCCCAGGAGATGGCTTTCCTCCGAGCCGCGGCTGGCTCGTATCGGGCCTATACGTGGGCCGCGCATGCGCACTCAGGCTCCCAAGCACACACCTCCCTCGGCTCACCTAACCCACCCTTTAGAGGTCACAGCAGTTCCACAGGGTCCCTGGGCACCTGTCTGTGGACACAGGAGCCCCCCTGCCACCTAGAGGACCACGCGATTTCCGCTGGGGAACACTGCCCAGAAGCACTCCTAGCCTCGCACAGACACTGTGCGCAGGATAGACTTGTGGACGAGAGGCCTGGGTGGGGAATTTTCCAGGGAACTCTCTAAAGGCCGGGTGCCCTCTGTCGCCCTGGGAGTGCCCACGCCGTCCCTTAACCCTGCAGGACACTATCATCCAGCACTAAGCAGCCCTCTGCCTCCACGGGGCTCGAACACCTGGGCCCGTTGTGAGAGCACCTGGCGTACGTGCAGGCAAACCCACAGACCCCTCTGGCCCGAACCCACCACTGCGAAGATCCCCCTTTTCTTCCATCTGTAAAGGGGTCCTCCTTGAGGAGTGGAGGAACATGGGGAGGCCCCCAGGAGATGGCTTTTCTCCGAGCCGCGGCTGGCTGGTTTCGGGCCTATACGTGGGCCGTGCGTGCGCACTCAGGCTCCCCACCACAACCCTCCCTCGGGTCACGGGACTCACCCTTGAGGTGTCTCCTGACCCACCCTTGAGGGGTCACGTCACCCACCCCTGAGGGGTCACATGACCCACCCCAGAGGGGTCACGTGACCCACCCCTGAGGGGTCTCGTGACCCACCCCTGAGGAGTCACGTGACCCACCCCTGAGGGGTCTCGTGACCCACCCCAGAGGGGTCACGTGACCCACCCCTGAGGGGTCACGTGACCCACCCCAGAGGGGTCTCGTGACCCACCCCTGAGGGGTCACGTGACCAACCCTTGAGGGGTCTCGTGACCCACCCCTGAGGAGTCACGTGACCCACCCCTGAGGGGTCTCGTGACCCACCCCAGAGGGGTCACGTGACCCACCCCAGAGGGGTCTCGTGACCCACCCCTGAGGGGTCACGTGACCAACCCTTGAGGGGTCTCGTGACCCTCGCTTTTCGGGTCACGTGACCAGCCCTTTAGGGGTCTCGTGACCCACCCTTGAGGGGTCTCGTGACCCACCCTTGAGGGGTCTCGTGACCCACCCTTGGGAGGTCACCTGCCCCACCCTTGAGGGGTCACATGACCCACCTTGAGAGGTCACAGCAGTTTTACAGGGTCCCTGCGCACCTGTTCGGCGAAACAGAAGACCTCCCTGCCACTCAGAGGACCGCACGATTTCCCACAGGCCACACTGCCTAGCAGCACCTTCAGCCCCGAACAGACAGTGTGCTAAGGACAGACTTGGGTACAGGGGGCATGGGCGGGGGATTTCCCATGGAACTCTCTAAGGGCCCGGTGCCCTGTGTGGCCCGGGGAGTGCCCATGCCGTTCCTTGACCCCGCAGGACACTTGCATCCAGCAATAAGCAGCCCTCTGCCTCCACGGGGCTCAAACACCTGCGCCCGGTGTGCGGGCACCTGGCGTACGTGGAGGCAAACCCGCAGACCCCTCTGGCCCGAACCCACCACTGCGAAGATCACCCTTTCTTCCATCCGTAAAAGGGTCACTCTTGAGGAGTGGAAGAACATGGGGAGGCCCCCAGGAGATGGCTTTTCTCTGAGCCGCGGCTGGCTCGTTTCCGGCCTATACGTGGGCCGCGCATGCGCACTCAGGCTCCCAAGCACAGACCTCCCTCGGCTCACCTAACCCACCCTTTAGAGGTCACAGCAGTTCCACAGGGTCCCTGGGCACCTGTCTGTGGACACAGGAGCCCCCCTGCCACCTAGAGGACCACGCGATTTCCGCTGGGGAACACTGCCCAGAAGCACTCCTAGCCTCGCACAGACACTGTGCGCAGGATAGACTTGTGGACGAGAGGCCTGGGTGGGGAATTTTCCAGGGAACTCTCTAAAGGCCGGGTGCCCTCTGTCGCCCTGGGAGTGCCCACGCCGTCCCTTAACCCTGCAGGACACTATCATCCAGCACTAAGCAGCCCTCTGCCTCCACGGGGCTCGAACACCTGGGCCAGTTGTGAGAGCACCTGGCGTACGTGCAGGCAAACCCACAGACCCCTCTGGCCCGAACCCACCACTGCGAAGATCCCCCTTTTCTTCCATCTGTAAAGGAGTCCTCCTTGAGGAGTGGAGGAACATGGGGAGGCCCCCAGGAGATGGCTTTTCTCCGAGCCGCGGCTGGCTGGTTTCGGGCCTATACGTGGGCCGCGCGTGCGCACTCAGGCTCCCCACCACAACCCTCCCTCGGGTCACGGGACTCACCCTTCAGGTGTCTCCTGACCCACCCTTGAGGGGTCACATCACCCACCCCTGAGGGGTCACGTGACCCACCCCAGAGGGGTCACGTGACCCACCCCAGAGGGGTCACGTGACCCACCCCTGAGGGGTCTGGTGACCCGCCCCTGAGGGGTCACGTGACCCACCCCAGAGGGGTCACGTGACCCACCCCTGAGGGGTCTCGTGACCCGCCCGTGAGGGGTCATGTGACCCACCCTTGAGGGGTCTCGTGACCCACGCTTTTCGGGTCACGTGACCCGCCCTTTAGGGGTCTCGTGACCCACCCTTGAGGGGTCCCGTGACCCACCCTTGAGGGGTCTCGTGACCCACCCTTGGGAGGTCACCTGCTCCACCCTTGAGAGGTCACAGCAGTTTTACAGGGTCCCTGCGCACCTGTTCGGGGAAACAGAAGCCCTCCCTGCCACTCAGAGGACCGCACGATTTCCCACAGGCCACAATGCCTAGCAGCACCTTCAGCCCCGCACAGACAGTGTGCTAAGGACAGACTTGGGTACAGGGGGCGTGGGCGGGGGATTTCCCATGGAACTCTCTAAGGGCCCGGTGCCCTGTGTGGCCCGGGGAGTGCCCATGCCATTCCTTGACCCCGCAGGACACTTGCATCCAGCACTAAGCAGCCCTCTGCCTCCACGGGGCTCGAACACCTGGGCCAGTTGTGAGAGCACCTGGCGTACGTGCAGGCAAACCCACAGACCCCTCTGGCCCGAACCCACCACTGCGAAGATCCCCCTTTTCTTCCATCTGTAAAGGAGTCCTCCTTGAGGAGTGGAGGAACATGGGGAGGCCCCCAGGAGATGGCTTTTCTCCGAGCCGCGGCTGGCTTGTTTCGGGCCTATACGTGGGCCGTGCGTGCGCACTCAGGCTCCCCACCACAACCCTCCCTCGGGTCACGGGACTCACCCTTGAGGTGTCTCCTGACCCACCCTTGAGGGGTCACGTCACCCACCCCTGAGGGGTCACATGACCCACCCCAGAGGGGTCACGTGACCCACCCCAGAGGGGTCTCGTGACCCACCCCAGAGGGGTCACATGACCCACCCCAGAGGGGTCACGTGACCCACCCCTGAGGGGTCTCGTGACCCACCCCTGAGGAGTCACGTGACCCACCCCTGAGGGGTCTCGTGACCCACCCCAGAGGGGTCACGTGACCCACCCCAGAGGGGTCTCGTGACCCACCCCTGAGGGGTCACGTGACCAACCCTTGAGGGGTCTCGTGACCCACGCTTTTCGGGTCACGTGACCAGCCCTTTAGGGGTCTCGTGACCCACCCTTGAGGGGTCCCGTGACCCACCCTTGAGGGGTCTCGTGACCCACCCTTGGGAGGTCACCTGCCCCACCCTTGAGGGGTCACATGACCCACCTTGAGAGGTCACAGCAGTTTTACAGGGTCCCTGCGCACCTGTTCGGCGACACAGAAGACCTCCCTGCCACTCAGAGGACCGCACGATTTCCCACAGGCCACACTGCCTAGCAGCACCTTCAGCCCCGCACAGACAGTGTGCTAAGGACAGACTTGGGTACAGGGGGCATGGGCGGGGGATTTCCCATGGAACTCTCTAAGGGCCCGGTGCCCTGTGTGGCCCGGGGAGTGCCCATGCCGTTCCTTGACCCCGCAGGACACTTGCATCCAGCAATAAGCAGCCCTCTGCCTCCACGGGGCTCAAACACCTGCGCCCGGTGTGCGGGCACCTGGCGTACGTGGAGGCAAACCCGCAGACCCCTCTGGCCCGAACCCACCACTGCGAAGATCCCCCTTTTCTTCCATCTGTAAAGGGGTCCTCCTTGAGGAGTGGAGGAACATGCGGAGGCCCCCAGGAGATGGCCTTTCTCCGAGCCGCGGCTGGCTGGTTTCGGGCCTATACGTGGGCCGCGCGTGCGCACTCAGGCTCCCCACCACAACCCTCCCTCGGGTCACGGGACTCACCCTTCAGGTGTCTCCTGACCCACCCTTGAGGGGTCACATCACCCACCCCTGAGGGGTCACGTGACCCACCCCAGAGGGGTCACGTGACCCACCCCAGAGGGGTCACGTGACCCACCCCTGAGGGGTCTGGTGACCCGCCCCTGAGGGGTCACATGACCCACCCCAGAGGGGTCACGTGACCCACCCCTGAGGGGTCTCGTGACCCGCCCGTGAGGGGTCATGTGACCCACCCTTGAGGGGTCTCGTGACCCACGCTTTTCGGGTCACGTGACCCGCCCTTTAGGGGTCTCGTGACCCACCCTTGAGGGGTCTCGTGACCCACCCTTGGGAGGTCACCTGCTCCACCCTTGAGAGGTCACAGCAGTTTTACAGGGTCCCTGCGCACCTGTTCGGGGAAACAGAAGCCCTCCCTGCCACTCAGAGGACCGCACGATTTCCCACAGGCCACAATGCCTAGCAGCACCTTCAGCCCCGCACAGACAGTGTGCTAAGGACAGACTTGGGTACAGGGGGCGTGGGCGGGGGATTTCCCATGGAACTCTCTAAGGGCCCGGTGCCCTGTGTGGCCCGGGGAGTGCCCATGCCATTCCTTGACCCCGCAGGACACTTGCATCCAGCAATAAGCAGCCCTCTGCCTCCACGGGGCTCATCACCTGCCCCCGGTGTGCGGGCACCTGGCGTACGTGGAGGCAAACCCGCAGACCCCTCTGGCCCGAACCCACCACTGCGAAGATCACCCTTTCTTCCATCCGTAAAAGGGTCACTCTTGAGGAGTGGAAGAACATGGGGAGGCCCCCAGGAGATGGCTTTTCTCTGAGCCGCGGCTGGCTCGTTTCGGGCCTATACGTGGGCCGCGCATGCGCACTCAGGCTCCCAAGCACACACCTCCCTCGGCTCACCTAACCCACCCTTTAGAGGTCACAGCAGTTCCACAGGGTCCCTGGGCACCTGTCTGTGGACACAGGAGCCCCCCTGCCACCTAGAGGACCACGCGATTTCCGCTGGGGAACACTGCCCGGAAGCACTCCTAGCCTCGCACAGACACTGTGCGCAGGATAGACTTGTGGACGAGAGGCCTGGGTGGGGAATTTTCCAGGGAACTCTCTAAAGGCCGGGTGCCCTCTGTCGCCCTGGGAGTGCCCACGCCGTCCCTTAACCCTGCAGGACACTATCATCCAGCACTAAGCAGCCCTCTGCCTTCACGGGGCTCGAACACCTGGGCCAGTTGTGAGAGCACCTGGCGTACGTGCAGGCAAACCCACAGACCCCTCTGGCCCGAACCCACCACTGCGAAGATCCCCCTTTTCTTCCATCTGTAAAGGAGTCCTCCTTGAGGAGTGGAGGAACATGGGTAGGCCCCCAGGAGATGGCTTTTCTCCGAGCCGCGGCTGGCTGGTTTCGGGCCTATACGTGGGCCGTGCATGCGCACTCAGGCTCCCCACCACAACCCTCCCTCGGGTCACGGGGCTCACCCTTGAGGTGTCTCCTGACCCACCCTTGAGGGGTCACGTCACCCACCCCTGAGGGGTCACATGACCCACCCCAGAGGGGTCACGTGACCCACCCCAGAGGGGTCACGTGACCCACCCCTGAGGGGTCTCGTGACCCACCCCTGAGGAGTCACGTGACCCACCCCTGAGGGGTCTCGTGACCCACCCTTGGGAGGTCACCTGCCCCACCCTTGAGGGGTCACATGACCCACCTTGAGAGGTCACAGCAGTTTTACAGGGTCCCTGCGCACCTGTTCGGCGAAACAGAAGACCTCCCTGCCACTCAGAGGACCGCACGATTTCCCACAGGCCACACTGCCTAGCAGCACCTTCAGCCCCGCACAGACAGTGTGCTAAGGACAGACTTGGGTACAGGGGGCATGGGCGGGGGATTTCCCATGGAACTCTCTAAGGGCCCGGTGCCCTGTGTGGCCCGGGGAGTGCCCATGCCGTTCCTTGACCCCGCAGGACACTTGCATCCAGCAATAAGCAGCCCTCTGCCTCCACGGGGCTCAAACACCTGCGCCCGGTGTGCGGGCACCTGGCGTACGTGGAGGCAAACCCGCAGACCCCTCTGGCCCGAACCCACCACTGCGAAGATCACCCTTTCTTCCATCTGTAAAGGGGTCACGCTTGAGGAGTGGAAGAACAGGGGGAGGCCCCCAGGAGATGGCTTTCCTCCGAGCCGCGGCTGGCTCGTATCGGGCCTATACGTGGGCCGCGCATGCGCACTCAGGCTCCCAAGCACACACCTCCCTCGGCTCACCTAACCCACCCTTTAGAGGTCACAGCAGTTCCACAGGGTCCCTGGGCACCTGTCTGTGGACACAGGAGCCCCCCTGCCACCTAGAGGACCACGCGATTACCGCTGGGGAACACTGCCCAGAAGCACTCCTAGCCTCGCACAGATACTGTGCGCAGGATAGACTTGTGGACGAGAGGCCTGGGTGGGGAATTTTCCAGGGAACTCTCTAAAGGCCAGGTGCCCTCTGTCGCCCTGGGAGTGCCCACGCCGTCCCTTAACCCTGCAGGACACTATCATCCAGCACTAAGCAGCCCTCTGCCTTCACGGGGCTCGAACACCTGGGCCAGTTGTGAGAGCACCTGGCGTACGTGCAGGCAAACCCACAGACCCCTCTGGCCCGAACCCACCACTGCGAAGATCCCCCTTTTCTTCCATCTGTAAAGGAGTCCTCCTTGAGGAGTGGAGGAACATGGGGAGGCCCCCAGGAGATGGCTTTTCTCCGAGCCGCGGCTGGCTGGTTTCGGGCCTATACGTGGGCCGTGCGTGCGCACTCAGGCTCCCCACCACAACCCTCCCTCGGGTCACGGGGCTCACCCTTGAGGTGTCTCCTGACCCACCCTTGAGGGGTCACGTCACCCACCCCTGAGGGGTCACATGACCCACCCCAGAGGGGTCACGTGACCCACCCCAGAGGGGTCACGTGACCCACCCCTGAGGGGTCTCGTGACCCACCCCTGAGGAGTCACGTGACCCACCCCTGAGGGGTCTCGTGACCCACCCCAGAGGGGTCACGTGACCCACCCCAGAGGGGTCTCGTGACCCACCCCTGAGGGGTCACGTGACCAACCCTTGAGGGGTCTCGTGACCCTCGCTTTTCGGGTCACGTGACCAGCCCTTTAGGGGTCTCGTGACCCACCCTTGAGGGGTCCCGTGACCCACCCTTGAGGGGTCTCGTGACCCACCCTTGGGAGGTCACCTGCCCCACCCTTGAGGGGTCACATGACCC
Source organism: Desmodus rotundus (assembly GCF_022682495.2). Lineage (NCBI taxonomy): Eukaryota > Metazoa > Chordata > Mammalia > Chiroptera > Phyllostomidae > Desmodus > Desmodus rotundus. The sequence goes on along the minus strand of NW_026527175.1, from coordinate 105,285 downwards.
ACCTTGAGAGGTCACAGCAGTTTTACAGGGTCCCTGCGCACCTGTTCGGCGAAACAGAAGACCTCCCTGCCACTCAGAGGACCGCACGATTTCCCACAGGCCACACTGCCTAGCAGCACCTTCAGCCCCGCACAGACAGTGTGCTAAGGACAGACTTGGGTACAGGGGGCATGGGCGGGGGATTTCCCATGGAACTCTCTAAGGGCCCGGTGCCCTGTGTGGCCCGGGGAGTGCCCATGCCGTTCCTTGACCCCGCAGGACACTTGCATCCAGCAATAAGCAGCCCTCTGCCTCCACGGGGCTCAAACACCTGCGCCCGGTGTGCGGGCACCTGGCGTACGTGGAGGCAAACCCGCAGACCCCTCTGGCCCGAACCCACCACTGCGAAGATCACCCTTTCTTCCATCCGTAAAGGGGTCACGCTTGAGGAGTGGAAGAACAGGGGGAGGCCCCCAGGAGATGGCTTTCCTCCGAGCCGCGGCTGGCTCGTATCGGGCCTATACGTGGGCCGCGCATGCGCACTCAGGCTCCCAAGCACACACCTCCCTCGGCTCACCTAACCCACCCTTTAGAGGTCACAGCAGTTCCACAGGGTCCCTGGGCACCTGTCTGTGGACACAGGAGCCCCCCTGCCACCTAGAGGACCACGCGATTACCGCTGGGGAACACTGCCCAGAAGCACTCCTAGCCTCGCACAGACACTGTGCGCAGGATAGACTTGTGGACGAGAGGCCTGGGTGGGGAATTTTCCAGGGAACTCTCTAAAGGCCAGGTGCCCTCTGTCGCCCTGGGAGTGCCCACGCCGTCCCTTAACCCTGCAGGACACTATCATCCAGCAATAAGCAGCCCTCTGCCTCCACGGGGCTCGAACACCTGGGCCCGTTGTGAGAGCACCTGGCGTACGTGCAGGCAAACCCACAGACCCCTCTGGCCCGAACCCACCACTGCGAAGATCCCCCTTTTCTTCCATCTGTAAAGGGGTCCTCCTTGAGGAGTGGAGGAACATGCGGAGGCCCCCAGGAGATGGCCTTTCTCCGAGCCGCGGCTGGCTGGTTTCGGGCCTATACGTGGGCCGCGCGTGCGCACTCAGGCTCCCCACCACAACCCTCCCTCGGGTCACGGGACTCACCCTTGAGGTGTCTCTTGACCCACCCTTGAGGGGTCACATCACCCACCCCTGAGGGGTCACGTGACCCACCCCAGAGGGGTCACGTGACCCACCCCTGAGGGGTCACGTGACCCACCCCTGAGGGGTCTGGTGACCCACCCCTGAGGGGTCACGTGACCCACCCCAGAGGGGTCACGTGACCCACTCCTGAGGGGTCTCGTGACCCGCCCCTGAGGGGTCATGTGACCCACCCTTGAGGGGTCTCGTGACCCACGCTTTTCGGGTCACGTGACCCGCCCTTTAGGGGTCTCGTGACCCACCCTTGAGGGGTCCCGTGACCCACCCTTGAGGGGTCTCGTGACCCACCCTTGGGAGGTCACCTGCCCCACCCTTGAGGGGTCACATGACCCACCTTGAGAGGTCACAGCAGTTTTACAGGGTCCCTGCGCACCTGTTCGGCGAAACAGAAGACCTCCCTGCCACTCAGAGGACCGCACGATTTCCCACAGGCCACACTGCCTAGCAGCACCTTCAGCCCCGCACAGACAGTGTGCTAAGGACAGACTTGGGTACAGGGGGCATGGGCGGGGGATTTCCCATGGAACTCTCTAAGGGCCCGGTGCCCTGTGTGGCCCGGGGAGTGCCCATGCCGTTCCTTGACCCCGCAGGACACTTGCATCCAGCAATAAGCAGCCCTCTGCCTCCACGGGGCTCAAACACCTGCGCCCGGTGTGCGGGCACCTGGCGTACGTGGAGGCAAACCCGCAGACCCCTCTGGCCCGAACCCACCACTGCGAAGATCACCCTTTCTTCCATCCGTAAAGGGGTCACGCTTGAGGAGTGGAAGAACAGGGGGAGGCCCCCAGGAGATGGCCTTTCTCCGAGCCGCGGCTGGCTGGTTTCGGGCCTATACGTGGGCCGCGCGTGCGCACTCAGGCTCCCCACCACAACCCTCCCTCGGGTCACGGGACTCACCCTTCAGGTGTCTCCTGACCCACCCTTGAGGGGTCACATCACCCACCCCTGAGGGGTCACGTGACCCACCCCAGAGGGGTCACGTGACCCACCCCTGAGGGGTCTGGTGACCCGCCCCTGAGGGGTCACGTGACCCACCCCAGAGGGGTCACGTGACCCACCCCTGAGGGGTCTCGTGACCCGCCCGTGAGGGGTCATGTGACCCACCCTTGAGGGGTCTCGTGACCCACGCTTTTCGGGTCACGTGACCCGCCCTTTAGGGGTCTCGTGACCCACCCTTGAGGGGTCCCGTGACCCACCCTTGAGGGGTCTCGTGACCAACCCTTGGGAGGTCACCTGCTCCACCCTTGAGAGGTCACAGCAGTTTTACAGGGTCCCTGCGCACCTGTTCGGGGAAACAGAAGCCCTCCCTGCCACTCAGAGGACCGCACGATTTCCCACAGGCCACAATGCCTAGCAGCACCTTCAGCCCCGCACAGACAGTGTGCTAAGGACAGACTTGGGTACAGGGGGCGTGGGCGGGGGATTTCCCATGGAACTCTCTAAGGGCCCGGTGCCCTGTGTGGCCCGGGGAGTGCCCATGCCATTCCTTGACCCCGCAGGACACTTGCATCCAGCAATAAGCAGCCCTCTGCCTCCACGGGGCTCATCACCTGCGCCCGGTGTGCGGGCACCTGGCGTACGTGGAGGCAAACCCGCAGACCCCTCTGGCCCGAACCCACCACTGCGAAGATCACCCTTTCTTCCATCCGTAAAAGGGTCACTCTTGAGGAGTGGAAGAACATGGGGAGGCCCCCAGGAGATGGCTTTTCTCTGAGCCGCGGCTGGCTCGTTTCGGGCCTATACGTGGGCCGCGCATGCGCACTCAGGCTCCCAAGCACACACCTCCCTCGGCTCACCTAACCCACCCTTTAGAGGTCACAGCAGTTCCACAGGGTCCCTGGGCACCTGTCTGTGGACACAGGAGCCCCCCTGCCACCTAGAGGACCACGCGATTTCCGCTGGGGAACACTGCCCGGAAGCACTCCTAGCCTCGCACAGACACTGTGCGCAGGATAGACTTGTGGACGAGAGGCCTGGGTGGGGAATTTTCCAGGGAACTCTCTAAAGGCCGGGTGCCCTCTGTCGCCCTGGGAGTGCCCACGCCGTCCCTTAACCCTGCAGGACACTATCATCCAGCACTAAGCAGCCCTCTGCCTTCACGGGGCTCGAACACCTGGGCCAGTTGTGAGAGCACCTGGCGTACGTGCAGGCAAACCCACAGACCCCTCTGGCCCGAACCCACCACTGCGAAGATCCCCCTTTTCTTCCATCTGTAAAGGAGTCCTCCTTGATGAGTGGAGGAACATGGGGAGGCCCCCAGGAGATGGCTTTTCTCCGAGCCGCGGCTGGCTGGTTTCGGGCCTATACGTGGGCCGTGCGTGCGCACTCAGGCTCCCCACCACAACCCTCCCTCGGGTCACGGGGCTCACCCTTGAGGTGTCTCCTGACCCACCCTTGAGGGGTCACGTCACCCACCCCTGAGGGGTCACATGACCCACCCCAGAGGGGTCACGTGACCCACCCCAGAGGGGTCACGTGACCCACCCCTGAGGGGTCTCGTGACCCACCCCTGAGGAGTCACGTGACCCACCCCTGAGGGGTCTCGTTACCCACCCCAGAGGGGTCTCGTGACCCACCCCTGAGGGGTCACGTGACCAACACTTGAGGGGTCTCGTGACCCTCGCTTTTCGGGTCACGTGACCAGCCCTTTAGGGGTCTCGTGACCCACCCTTGAGGGGTCTCGTGACCCACCCTTGAGGGGTCTCGTGACCCACCCTTGGGAGGTCACCTGCCCCACCCTTGAGGGGTCACATGACCCACCTTGAGAGGTCACAGCAGTTTTACAGGGTCCCTGCGCACCTGTTCGGCGAAACAGAAGACCTCCCTGCCACTCAGAGGACCGCACGATTTCCCACAGGCCACACTGCCTAGCAGCACCTTCAGCCCCGCACAGACAGTGTGCTAAGGACAGACTTGGGTACAGGGGGCATGGGCGGGGGATTTCCCATGGAACTCTCTAAGGGCCCGGTGCCCTGTGTGGCCCGGGGAGTGCCCATGCCGTTCCTTGACCCCGCAGGACACTTGCATCCAGCAATAAGCAGCCCTCTGCCTCCACGGGGCTCAAACACCTGCGCCCGGTGTGCGGGCACCTGGCGTACGTGGAGGCAAACCCGCAGACCCCTCTGGCCCGAACCCACCACTGCGAAGATCACCCTTTCTTCCATCCGTAAAGGGGTCACGCTTGAGGAGTGGAAGAACAGGGGGAGGCCCCCAGGAGATGGCTTTCCTCCGAGCCGCGGCTGGCTCGTATCGGGCCTATACGTGGGCCGCGCATGCGCACTCAGGCTCCCAAGCACACACCTCCCTCGGCTCACCTAACCCACCCTTTAGAGGTCACAGCAGTTCCACAGGGTCCCTGGGCACCTGTCTGTGGACACAGGAGCCCCCCTGCCACCTAGAGGACCACGCGATTACCGCTGGGGAACACTGCCCAGAAGCACTCCTAGCCTCGCACAGACACTGTGCGCAGGATAGACTTGTGGACGAGAGGCCTGGGTGGGGAATTTTCCAGGGAACTCTCTAAAGGCCAGGTGCCCTCTGTCGCCCTGGGAGTGCCCACGCCGTCCCTTAACCCTGCAGGACACTATCATCCAGCAATAAGCAGCCCTCTGCCTCCACGGGGCTCGAACACCTGGGCCCGTTGTGAGAGCACCTGGCGTACGTGCAGGCAAACCCACAGACCCCTCTGGCCCGAACCCACCACTGCGAAGATCCCCCTTTTCTTCCATGTGTAAAGGGGTCCTCCTTGAGGAGTGGAGGAACATGCAGAGGCCCCCCGGAGATGGCCTTTCTCCGAGCCGCGGCTGGCTGGTTTCGGGCCTATACGTGGGCCGCGCGTGCGCACTCAGGTTCCCCACCACAACCCTCCCTCGGGTCACGGGACTCACCCTTGAGGTGTCTCTTGACCCACCCTTGAGGGGTCACATCACCCACCCCTGAGGGGTCACGTGACCCACCCCAGAGGGGTCACGTGACCCACCCCTGAGGGGTCACGTGACCCACCCCTGAGGGGTCTGGTGACCCACCCCTGAGGGGTCACGTGACCCACCCCAGAGGGGTCACGTGACCCACTCCTGAGGGGTCTCGTGACCCGCCCCTGAGGGGTCATGTGACCCACCCTTGAGGGGTCTCGTGACCCACGCTTTTCGGGTCACGTGACCCGCCCTTTAGGGGTCTCGTGACCCACCCTTGAGGGGTCCCGTGACCCACCCTTGAGGGGTCTCGTGACCCACCCTTGGGAGGTCACCTGCTCCACCCTTGAGAGGTCACAGCAGTTTTACAGGGTCCCTGCGCACCTGTTCGGGGAAACAGAAGCCCTCCCTGCCACTCAGAGGACCGCACGATTTCCCACAGGCCACACTGCCTAGCAGCACCTTCAGCCCCGCACAGACAGTGTGCTAAGGACAGACTTGGGTACAGGGGGCGTGGGCGGGGGATTTCCCATGGAACTCTCTAAGGGCCCGGTGCCCTGTGTGGCCCGGGGAGTGCCCATGCCATTCCTTGACCCCGCAGGACACTTGCATCCAGCAATAAGCAGCCCTCTGCCTCCACGGGGCTCAAACACCTGCGCCCGGTGTGCGGGCACCTGGCGTACGTGGAGGCAAACCCGCAGACCCCTCTGGCCCGAACCCACCACTGCGAAGATCACCCTTTCTTCCATCCGTAAAAGGGTCACTCTTGAGGAGTGGAAGAACATGGGGAGGCCCCCAGGAGATGGCTTTTCTCTGAGCCGCGGCTGGCTCGTTTCGGGCGTATACGTGGGCCGCGCATGCGCACTCAGGCTCCCAAGCACACACCTCCCTCGGCTCACCTAACCCACCCTTTAGAGGTCACAGCAGTTCCACAGGGTCCCTGGGCACCTGTCTGTGGACACAGGAGCCCCCCTGCCACCTAGAGGACCACGCGATTTCCGCTGGGGAACACTGCCCAGAAGCACTCCTAGCCTCGCACAGACACTGTGCGCAGGATAGACTTGTGGACGAGAGGCCTGGGTGGGGAATTTTCCAGGGAACTCTCTAAAGGCCGGGTGCCCTCTGTCGCCCTGGGAGTGCCCACGCCGTCCCTTAACCCTGCAGGACACTATCATCCAGCACTAAGCAGCCCTCTGCCTCCACGGGGCTCGAACACCTGGGCCCGTTGTGAGAGCACCTGGCGTACGTGCAGGCAAACCCACAGACCCCTCTGGCCCGAACCCACCACTGCGAAGATCCCCCTTTTCTTCCATCTGTAAAGGGGTCCTCCTTGAGGAGTGGAGGAACATGGGGAGGCCCCCAGGAGATGGCTTTTCTCCGAGCCGCGGCTGGCTGGTTTCGGGCCTATACGTGGGCCGTGCGTGCGCACTCAGGCTCCCCACCACAACCCTCCCTCGGGTCACGGGACTCACCCTTGAGGTGTCTCCTGACCCACCCTTGAGGGGTCACGTCACCCACCCCTGAGGGGTCACATGACCCACCCCAGAGGGGTCACGTGACCCAACCCTGAGGGGTCTCGTGACCCACCCCTGAGGAGTCACGTGACCTACCCCTGAGGGGTCTCGTGACCCACCCCAGAGGGGTCACGTGACCCACCCCTGAGGGGTCACGTGACCCACCCCAGAGGGGTCTCGTGACCCACCCCTGAGGGGTCACGTGACCAACCCTTGAGGGGTCTCGTGACCCACCCCTGAGGAGTCACGTGACCCACCCCTGAGGGGTCTCGTGACCCACCCCAGAGGGGTCACGTGACCCACCCCAGAGGGGTCTCGTGACCCACCCCTGAGGGGTCACGTGACCAACCCTTGAGGGGTCTCGTGACCCTCGCTTTTCGGGTCACGTGACCAGCCCTTTAGGGGTCTCGTGACCCACCCTTGAGGGGTCTCGTGACCCACCCTTGAGGGGTCTCGTGACCCACCCTTGTGAGGTCACCTGCCCCACCCTTGAGGGGTCACATGACCCACCTTGAGAGGTCACAGCAGTTTTACAGGGTCCCTGCGCACCTGTTCGGCGAAACAGAAGACCTCCCTGCCACTCAGAGGACCGCACGATTTCCCACAGGCCACACTGCCTAGCAGCACCTTCAGCCCCGCACAGACAGTGTGCTAAGGACAGACTTGGGTACAGGGGGCATGGGCGGGGGATTTCCCATGGAACTCTCTAAGGGCCCGGTGCCCTGTGTGGCCCGGGGAGTGCCCATGCCGTTCCTTGACCCCGCAGGACACTTGCATCCAGCAATAAGCAGCCCTCTGCCTCCACGGGGCTCAAACACCTGCGCCCGGTGTGCGGGCACCTGGCGTACGTGGAGGCAAACCCGCAGACCCCTCTGGCCCGAACCCACCACTGCGAAGATCACCCTTTCTTCCATCCGTAAAAGGGTCACTCTTGAGGAGTGGAAGAACATGGGGAGGCCCCCAGGAGATGGCTTTTCTCTGAGCCGCGGCTGGCTCGTTTCGGGCCTATACGTGGGCCGCGCATGCGCACTCAGGCTCCCAAGCACACACCTCCCTCGGCTCACCTAACCCACCCTTTAGAGGTCACAGCAGTTCCACAGGGTCCCTGGGCACCTGTCTGTGGACACAGGAGCCCCCCTGCCACCTAGAGGACCACGCGATTTCCGCTGGGGAACACTGCCCAGAAGCACTCCTAGCCTCGCACAGACACTGTGCGCAGGATAGACTTGTGGACGAGAGGCCTGGGTGGGGAATTTTCCAGGGAACTCTCTAAAGGCCGGGTGCCCTCTGTCGCCCTGGGAGTGCCCACGCCGTCCCTTAACCCTGCAGGACACTATCATCCAGCACTAAGCAGCCCTCTGCCTCCACGGGGCTCGAACACCTGGGCCAGTTGTGAGAGCACCTGGCGTACGTGCAGGCAAACCCACAGACCCCTCTGGCCCGAACCCACCACTGCGAAGATCCCCCTTTTCTTCCATCTGTAAAGGAGTCCTCCTTGAGGAGTGGAGGAACATGGGGAGGCCCCCAGGAGATGGCTTTTCTCCGAGCCGCGGCTGGCTGGTTTCGGGCCTATACGTGGGCCGTGCGTGCGCACTCAGGCTCCCCACCACAACCCTCCCTCGGGTCACGGGACTCACCCTTGAGGTGTCTCCTGACCCACCCTTGAGGGGTCACGTCACCCACCCCTGAGGGGTCACATGACCCACACCAGAGGGGTCACGTGACCCACCCCAGAGGGGTCACGTGACCCACCCCTGAGGGGTCTCGTGACCCACCCCTGAGGAGTCACGTGACCCACCCCTGAGGGGTCTCGTGACCCACCCCAGAGGGGTCACGTGACCCACCCCAGAGGGGTCTCGTGACCCACCCCTGAGGGGTCACGTGACCAACCCTTGAGGGGTCTCGTGACCCACGCTTTTCGGGTCACGTGACCAGCCCTTTAGGGGTCTCGTGACCCACCCTTGAGGGGTCCCGTGACCCACCCTTGAGGGGTCTCGTGACCCACCCTTGGGAGGTCACCTGCCCCACCCTTGAGGGGTCACATGACCCACCTTGAGAGGTCACAGCAGTTTTACAGGGTCCCTGCGCACCTGTTCGGCGACACAGAAGACCTCCCTGCCACTCAGAGGACCGCACGATTTCCCACAGGCCACACTGCCTAGCAGCACCTTCAGCCCCGCACAGACAGTGTGCTAAGGACAGACTTGGGTACAGGGGGCATGGGCGGGGGATTTCCCATGGAACTCTCTAAGGGCCCGGTGCCCTGTGTGGCCCGGGGAGTGCCCATGCCGTTCCTTGACCCCGCAGGACACTTGCATCCAGCAATAAGCAGCCCTCTGCCTCCACGGGGCTCAAACACCTGCGCCCGGTGTGCGGGCACCTGGCGTACGTGGAGGCAAACCCGCAGACCCCTCTGGCCCGAACCCACCACTGCGAAGATCCCCCTTTTCTTCCATCTGTAAAGGGGTCCTCCTTGAGGAGTGGAGGAACATGCGGAGGCCCCCAGGAGATGGCCTTTCTCCGAGCCGCGGCTGGCTGGTTTCGGGCCTATACGTGGGCCGCGCGTGCGCACTCAGGCTCCCCACCACAACCCTCCCTCGGGTCACGGGACTCACCCTTCAGGTGTCTCCTGACCCACCCTTGAGGGGTCACATCACCCACCCCTGAGGGGTCACGTGACCCACCCCAGAGGGGTCACGTGACCCACCCCAGAGGGGTCACGTGACCCACCCCTGAGGGGTCTGGTGACCCGCCCCTGAGGGGTCACATGACCCACCCCAGAGGGGTCACGTGACCCACCCCTGAGGGGTCTCGTGACCCGCCCGTGAGGGGTCATGTGACCCACCCTTGAGGGGTCTCGTGACCCACGCTTTTCGGGTCACGTGACCCACCCTTTAGGGGTCTCGTGACCCACCCTTGAGGGGTCTCGTGACCCACCCTTGGGAGGTCACCTGCTCCACCCTTGAGAGGTCACAGCAGTTTTACAGGGTCCCTGCGCACCTGTTCGGGGAAACAGAAGCCCTCCCTGCCACTCAGAGGACCGCACGATTTCCCACAGGCCACAATGCCTAGCAGCACCTTCAGCCCCGCACAGACAGTGTGCTAAGGACAGACTTGGGTACAGGGGGCGTGGGCGGGGGATTTCCCATGGAACTCTCTAAGGGCCCGGTGCCCTGTGTGGCCCGGGGAGTGCCCATGCCATTCCTTGACCCCGCAGGACACTTGCATCCAGCAATAAGCAGCCCTCTGCCTCCACGGGGCTCATCACCTGCCCCCGGTGTGCGGGCACCTGGCGTACGTGGAGGCAAACCCGCAGACCCCTCTGGCCCGAACCCACCACTGCGAAGATCACCCTTTCTTCCATCCGTAAAAGGGTCACTCTTGAGGAGTGGAAGAACATGGGGAGGCCCCCAGGAGATGGCTTTTCTCTGAGCCGCGGCTGGCTCGTTTCGGGCCTATACGTGGGCCGCGCATGCGCACTCAGGCTCCCAAGCACACACCTCCCTCGGCTCACCTAACCCACCCTTTAGAGGTCACAGCAGTTCCACAGGGTCCCTGGGCACCTGTCTGTGGACACAGGAGCCCCCCTGCCACCTAGAGGACCACGCGATTTCCGCTGGGGAACACTGCCCGGAAGCACTCCTAGCCTCGCACAGACACTGTGCGCAGGATAGACTTGTGGACGAGAGGCCTGGGTGGGGAATTTTCCAGGGAACTCTCTAAAGGCCGGGTGCCCTCTGTCGCCCTGGGAGTGCCCACGCCGTCCCTTAACCCTGCAGGACACTATCATCCAGCACTAAGCAGCCCTCTGCCTTCACGGGGCTCGAACACCTGGGCCAGTTGTGAGAGCACCTGGCGTACGTGCAGGCAAACCCACAGACCCCTCTGGCCCGAACCCACCACTGCGAAGATCCCCCTTTTCTTCCATCTGTAAAGGAGTCCTCCTTGAGGAGTGGAGGAACATGGGTAGGCCCCCAGGAGATGGCTTTTCTCCGAGCCGCGGCTGGCTGGTTTCGGGCCTATACGTGGGCCGTGCGTGCGCACTCAGGCTCCCCACCACAACCCTCCCTCGGGTCACGGGGCTCACCCTTGAGGTGTCTCCTGACCCACCCTTGAGGGGTCACGTCACCCACCCCTGAGGGGTCACATGACCCACCCCAGAGGGGTCACGTGACCCACCCCAGAGGGGTCACGTGACCCACCCCTGAGGGGTCTCGTGACCCACCCCTGAGGAGTCACGTGACCCACCCCTGAGGGGTCTCGTGACCCACCCTTGGGAGGTCACCTGCCCCACCCTTGAGGGGTCACATGACCCACCTTGAGAGGTCACAGCAGTTTTACAGGGTCCCTGCGCACCTGTTCGGCGAAACAGAAGACCTCCCTGCCACTCAGAGGACCGCACGATTTCCCACAGGCCACACTGCCTAGCAGCACCTTCAGCCCCGCACAGACAGTGTGCTAAGGACAGACTTGGGTACAGGGGGCATGGGCGGGGGATTTCCCATGGAACTCTCTAAGGGCCCGGTGCCCTGTGTGGCCCGGGGAGTGCCCATGCCGTTCCTTGACCCCGCAGGACACTTGCATCCAGCAATAAGCAGCCCTCTGCCTCCACGGGGCTCAAACACCTGCGCCCGGTGTGCGGGCACCTGGCGTACGTGGAGGCAAACCCGCAGACCCCTCTGGCCCGAACCCACCACTGCGAAGATCACCCTTTCTTCCATCTGTAAAGGGGTCACGCTTGAGGAGTGGAAGAACAGGGGGAGGCCCCCAGGAGATGGCTTTCCTCCGAGCCGCGGCTGGCTCGTATCGGGCCTATACGTGGGCCGCGCATGCGCACTCAGGCTCCCAAGCACACACCTCCCTCGGCTCACCTAACCCACCCTTTAGAGGTCACAGCAGTTCCACAGGGTCCCTGGGCACCTGTCTGTGGACACAGGAGCCCCCCTGCCACCTAGAGGACCACGCGATTACCGCTGGGGAACACTGCCCAGAAGCACTCCTAGCCTCGCACAGATACTGTGCGCAGGATAGACTTGTGGACGAGAGGCCTGGGTGGGGAATTTTCCAGGGAACTCTCTAAAGGCCAGGTGCCCTCTGTCGCCCTGGGAGTGCCCACGCCGTCCCTTAACCCTGCAGGACACTATCATCCAGCACTAAGCAGCCCTCTGCCTTCACGGGGCTCGAACACCTGGGCCAGTTGTGAGAGCACCTGGCGTACGTGCAGGCAAACCCACAGACCCCTCTGGCCCGAACCCACCACTGCGAAGATCCCCCTTTTCTTCCATCTGTAAAGGAGTCCTCCTTGAGGAGTGGAGGAACATGGGGAGGCCCCCAGGAGATGGCTTTTCTCCGAGCCGCGGCTGGCTGGTTTCGGGCCTATACGTGGGCCGTGCGTGCGCACTCAGGCTCCCCACCACAACCCTCCCTCGGGTCACGGGGCTCACCCTTGAGGTGTCTCCTGACCCACCCTTGAGGGGTCACGTCACCCACCCCTGAGGGGTCACATGACCCACCCCAGAGGGGTCACGTGACCCACCCCAGAGGGGTCACGTGACCCACCCCTGAGGGGTCTCGTGACCCACCCCTGAGGAGTCACGTGACCCACCCCTGAGGGGTCTCGTGACCCACCCCAGAGGGGTCACGTGACCCACCCCAGAGGGGTCTCGTGACCCACCCCTGAGGGGTCACGTGACCAACCCTTGAGGGGTCTCGTGACCCTCGCTTTTCGGGTCACGTGACCAGCCCTTTAGGGGTCTCGTGACCCACCCTTGAGGGGTCCCGTGACCCACCCTTGAGGGGTCTCGTGACCCACCCTTGGGAGGTCACCTGCCCCACCCTTGAGGGGTCACATGACCCACCTTGAGAGGTCACAGCAGTTTTACAGGGTCCCTGCGCACCTGTTCGGCGAAACAGAAGACCTCCCTGCCACTCAGAGGACCGCACGATTTCCCACAGGCCACACTGCCTAGCAGCACCTTCAGCCCCGCACAGACAGTGTGCTAAGGACAGACTTGGGTACAGGGGGCATGGGCGGGGGATTTCCCATGGAACTCTCTAAGGGCCCGGTGCCCTGTGTGGCCCGGGGAGTGCCCATGCCGTTCCTTGACCCCGCAGGACACTTGCATCCAGCAATAAGCAGCCCTCTGCCTCCACGGGGCTCAAACACCTGCGCCCGGTGTGCGGGCACCTGGCGTACGTGGAGGCAAACCCGCAGACCCCTCTGGCCCGAACCCACCACTGCGAAGATCACCCTTTCTTCCATCCGTAAAGGGGTCACGCTTGAGGAGTGGAAGAACAGGGGGAGGCCCCCAGGAGATGGCTTTCCTCCGAGCCGCGGCTGGCTCGTATCGGGCCTATACGTGGGCCGCGCATGCGCACTCAGGCTCCCAAGCACACACCTCCCTCGGCTCACCTAACCCACCCTTTAGAGGTCACAGCAGTTCCACAGGGTCCCTGGGCACCTGTCTGTGGACACAGGAGCCCCCCTGCCACCTAGAGGACCACGCGATTACCGCTGGGGAACACTGCCCAGAAGCACTCCTAGCCTCGCACAGACACTGTGCGCAGGATAGACTTGTGGACGAGAGGCCTGGGTGGGGAATTTTCCAGGGAACTCTCTAAAGGCCAGGTGCCCTCTGTCGCCCTGGGAGTGCCCACGCCGTCCCTTAACCCTGCAGGACACTATCATCCAGCAATAAGCAGCCCTCTGCCTCCACGGGGCTCGAACACCTGGGCCCGTTGTGAGAGCACCTGGCGTACGTGCAGGCAAACCCACAGACCCCTCTGGCCCGAACCCACCACTGCGAAGATCCCCCTTTTCTTCCATCTGTAAAGGGGTCCTCCTTGAGGAGTGGAGGAACATGCGGAGGCCCCCAGGAGATGGCCTTTCTCCGAGCCGCGGCTGGCTGGTTTCGGGCCTATACGTGGGCCGCGCGTGCGCACTCAGGCTCCCCACCACAACCCTCCCTCGGGTCACGGGACTCACCCTTGAGGTGTCTCTTGACCCACCCTTGAGGGGTCACATCACCCACCCCTGAGGGGTCACGTGACCCACCCCAGAGGGGTCACGTGACCCACCCCTGAGGGGTCACGTGACCCACCCCTGAGGGGTCTGGTGACCCACCCCTGAGGGGTCACGTGACCCACCCCAGAGGGGTCACGTGACCCACTCCTGAGGGGTCTCGTGACCCGCCCCTGAGGGGTCATGTGACCCACCCTTGAGGGGTCTCGTGACCCACGCTTTTCGGGTCACGTGACCCGCCCTTTAGGGGTCTCGTGACCCACCCTTGAGGGGTCCCGTGACCCACCCTTGAGGGGTCTCGTGACCCACCCTTGGGAGGTCACCTGCTCCACCCTTGAGAGGTCACAGCAGTTTTACAGGGTCCCTGCGCACCTGTTCGGGGAAACAGAAGCCCTCCCTGCCACTCAGAGGACCGCACGATTTCCCACAGGCCACACTGCCTAGCAGCACCTTCAGCCCCGCACAGACAGTGTGCTAAGGACAGACTTGGGTACAGGGGGCGTGGGCGGGGGATTTCCCATGGAACTCTCTAAGGGCCCGGTGCCCTGTGTGGCCCGGGGAGTGCCCATGCCATTCCTTGACCCCGCAGGACACTTGCATCCAGCAATAAGCAGCCCTCTGCCTCCACGGGGCTCAAACACCTGCGCCCGGTGTGCGGGCACCTGGCGTACGTGGAGGCAAACCCGCAGACCCCTCTGGCCCGAACCCACCACTGCGAAGATCACCCTTTCTTCCATCCGTAAAAGGGTCACTCTTGAGGAGTGGAAGAACATGGGGAGGCCCCCAGGAGATGGCTTTTCTCTGAGCCGCGGCTGGCTCGTTTCGGGCCTATACGTGGGCCGCGCATGCGCACTCAGGCTCCCAAGCACACACCTCCCTCGGCTCACCTAACCCACCCTTTAGAGGTCACAGCAGTTCCACAGGGTCCCTGGGCACCTGTCTGTGGACACAGGAGCCCCCCTGCCACCTAGAGGACCACGCGATTTCCGCTGGGGAACACTGCCCAGAAGCACTCCTAGCCTCGCACAGACACTGTGCGCAGGATAGACTTGTGGACGAGAGGCCTGGGTGGGGAATTTTCCAGGGAACTCTCTAAAGGCCGGGTGCCCTCTGTCGCCCTGGGAGTGCCCACGCCGTCCCTTAACCCTGCAGGACACTATCATCCAGCACTAAGCAGCCCTCTGCCTCCACGGGGCTCGAACACCTGGGCCCGTTGTGAGAGCACCTGGCGTACGTGCAGGCAAACCCACAGACCCCTCTGGCCCGAACCCACCACTGCGAAGATCCCCCTTTTCTTCCATCTGTAAAGGGGTCCTCCTTGAGGAGTGGAGGAACATGGGGAGGCCCCCAGGAGATGGCTTTTCTCCGAGCCGCGGCTGGCTGGTTTCGGGCCTATACGTGGGCCGTGCGTGCGCACTCAGGCTCCCCACCACAACCCTCCCTCGGGTCACGGGACTCACCCTTGAGGTGTCTCCTGACCCACCCCAGAGGGGTCACGTGACCCACCCCTGAGGGGTCACGTGACCCACCCCAGAGGGGTCTCGTGACCCACCCCTGAGGGGTCACGTGACCAACCCTTGAGGGGTCTCGTGACCCACCCCTGAGGAGTCACGTGACCCACCCCTGAGGGGTCTCGTGACCCACCCCAGAGGGGTCACGTGACCCACCCCAGAGGGGTCTCGTGACCCACCCCTGAGGGGTCACGTGACCAAACCCTGAGGGGTCTCGTGACCCACCCCTGAGGGGTCACGTGACCAACCCTTGAGGGGTCTCGTGACCCTCGCTTTTCGGGTCACGTGACCAGCCCTTTAGGGGTCTCTTGACCCACCCTTGAGGGGTCCCGTGACCCACCCTTGAGGGGTCTCGTGACCCACCCTTGGGAGGTCACCTGCCCCACCCTTGAGGGGTCACATGACCCACCTTGAGAGGTCACAGCAGTTTTACAGGGTCCCTGCGCACCTGTTCGGCGAAACAGAAGACCTCCCTGCCACTCAGAGGACCGCACGATTTCCCACAGGCCACACTGCCTAGCAGCACCTTCAGCCCCGCACAGACAGTGTGCTAAGGACAGACTTGGGTACAGGGGGCATGGGCGGGGGATTTCCCATGGAACTCTCTAAGGGCCCGGTGCCCTGTGTGGCCCGGGGAGTGCCCATGCCGTTCCTTGACCCCGCAGGACACTTGCATCCAGCAATAAGCAGCCCTCTGCCTCCACGGGGCTCAAACACCTGCGCCCGGTGTGCGGGCACCTGGCGTACGTGGAGGCAAACCCGCAGACCCCTCTGGCCCGAACCCACCACTGCGAAGATCACCCTTTCTTCCATCCGTAAAGGGGTCACGCTTGAGGAGTGGAAGAACAGGGGGAGGCCCCCAGGAGATGGCTTTCCTCCGAGCCGCGGCTGGCTCGTATCGGGCCTATACGTGGGCCGCGCATGCGCACTCAGGCTCCCAAGCACACACCTCCCTCGGCTCACCTAACCCACCCTTTAGAGGTCACAGCAGTTCCACAGGGTCCCTGGGCACCTGTCTGTGGACACAGGAGCCCCCCTGCCACCTAGAGGACCACGCGATTACCGCTGGGGAACACTGCCCAGAAGCACTCCTAGCCTCGCACAGACACTGTGCGCAGGATAGACTTGTGGACGAGAGGCCTGGGTGGGGAATTTTCCAGGGAACTCTCTAAAGGCCAGGTGCCCTCTGTCGCCCTGGAAGTGCCCACGCCGTCCCTTAACCCTGCAGGACACTATCATCCAGCACTAAGCAGCCCTCTGCCTCCACGGGGCTCGAACACCTGGGCCCGTTGTGAGAGCACCTGGCGTACGTGCAGGCAAACCCACAGACCCCTCTGGCCCGAACCCACCACTGCGAAGATCCCCCTTTTCTTCCATCTGTAAAGGAGTCCTCCTTGAGGAGTGGAGGAACATGGGGAGGCCCCCAGGAGATGGCTTTTCTCCGAGCCGCGGCTGGCTGGTTTCGGGCCTATACGTGGGCCGCGCGTGCGCACTCAGGCTCCCCACCACAACCCTCCCTCGGGTCACGGGACTCACCCTTGAGGTGTCTCCTGACCCACCCTTGAGGGGTCACGTCACCCACCCCTGAGGGGTCACATGACCCACCCCAGAGGGGTCACGTGACCCACCCCAGAGGGGTCACGTGACCCACCCCTGAGGGGTCTCGTGACCCACCCCTGAGGAGTCACGTGACCCACCCCTGAGGGGTCTCGTGACCCACCCCAGAGGGGTCACGTGACCCACCCCAGAGGGGTCTCGTGACCCACCCCTGAGGGGTCACGTGACCAACCCTTGAGGGGTCTCGTGACCCACGCTTTTCGGGTCACGTGACCAGCCCTTTAGGGGTCTCGTGACCCACCCTTGAGGGGTCCCGTGACCCACCCTTGAGGGGTCTCGTGACCCACCCTTGGGAGGTCACCTGCCCCACCCTTGAGGGGTCACATGACCCACCTTGAGAGGTCACAGCAGTTTTACAGGGTCCCTGCGCACCTGTTCGGCGACACAGAAGACCTCCCTGCCACTCAGAGGACCGCACGATTTCCCACAGGCCACACTGCCTAGCAGCACCTTCAGCCCCGCACAGACAGTGTGCTAAGGACAGACTTGGGTACAGGGGGCATGGGCGGGGGATTTCCCATGGAACTCTCTAAGGGCCCGGTGCCCTGTGTGGCCCGGGGAGTGCCCATGCCGTTCCTTGACCCCGCAGGACACTTGCATCCAGCAATAAGCAGCCCTCTGCCTCCACGGGGCTCAAACACCT
Source organism: Desmodus rotundus (assembly GCF_022682495.2). NCBI lineage: Eukaryota > Metazoa > Chordata > Mammalia > Chiroptera > Phyllostomidae > Desmodus > Desmodus rotundus. Next base: position 87,882 of record NW_026527175.1, on the reverse strand, counting down.
GCGCCCGGTGTGCGGGCACCTGGCGTACGTGGAGGCAAACCCGCAGACCCCTCTGGCCCGAACCCACCACTGCGAAGATCCCCCTTTTCTTCCATCTGTAAAGGGGTCCTCCTTGAGGAGTGGAGGAACATGCGGAGGCCCCCAGGAGATGGCCTTTCTCCGAGCCGCGGCTGGCTGGTTTCGGGCTTATACGTGGGCCGCGCGTGCGCACTCAGGCTCCCCACCACAACCCTCCCTCGGGTCACGGGACTCACCCTTCAGGTGTCTCCTGACCCACCCTTGAGGGGTCAAATCACCCACCCCTGAGGGGTCACGTGACCCACCCCAGAGGGGTCACGTGACCCACCCCAGAGGGGTCACGTGACCCACCCCTGAGGGGTCTGGTGACCCGCCCCTGAGGGGTCACATGACCCACCCCAGAGGGGTCACGTGACCCACCCCTGAGGGGTCTCGTGACCCGCCCGTGAGGGGTCATGTGACCCACCCTTGAGGGGTCTCGTGACCCACGCTTTTCGGGTCACGTGACCCGCCATTTAGGGGTCTCGTGACCCACCCTTGAGGGGTCCCGTGACCCACCCTTGAGGGGTCTCGTGACCCACCCTTGGGAGGTCACCTGCTCCACCCTTGAGAGGTCACAGCAGTTTTACAGGGTCCCTGCGCACCTGTTCGGGGAAACAGAAGCCCTCCCTGCCACTCAGAGGACCGCACGATTTCCCACAGGCCACAATGCCTAGCAGCACCTTCAGCCCCGCACAGACAGTGTGCTAAGGACAGACTTTGGTACAGGGGGCGTGGGCGGGGGATTTCCCATGGAACTCTCTAAGGGCCCGGTGCCCTGTGTGGCCCGGGGAGTGCCCATGCCATTCCTTGACCCCGCAGGACACTTGCATCCAGCAATAAGCAGCCCTCTGCCTCCACGGGGCTCATCACCTGCCCCCGGTGTGCGGGCACCTGGCGTACGTGGAGGCAAACCCGCAGACCCCTCTGGCCCGAACCCACCACTGCGAAGATCACCCTTTCTTCCATCCGTAAAAGGGTCACTCTTGAGGAGTGGAAGAACATGGGGAGGCCCCCAGGAGATGGCTTTTCTCTGAGCCGCGGCTGGCTCGTTTCGGGCCTATACGTGGGCCGCGCATGCGCACTCAGGCTCCCAAGCACACACCTCCCTCGGCTCACCTAACCCACCCTTTAGAGGTCACAGCAGTTCCACAGGGTCCCTGGGCACCTGTCTGTGGACACAGGAGCCCCCCTGCCACCTAGAGGACCACGCGATTTCCGCTGGGGAACACTGCCCGGAAGCACTCCTAGCCTCGCACAGACACTGTGCGCAGGATAGACTTGTGGACGAGAGGCCTGGGTGGGGAATTTTCCAGGGAACTCTCTAAAGGCCGGGTGCCCTCTGTCGCCCTGGGAGGTCCCACGCCGTCCCTTAACCCTGCAGGACACTATCATCCAGCACTAAGCAGCCCTCTGCCTTCACGGGGCTCGAACACCTGGGCCAGTTGTGAGAGCACCTGGCGTACGTGCAGGCAAACCCACAGACCCCTCTGGCCCGAACCCACCACTGCGAAGATCCCCCTTTTCTTCCATCTGTAAAGGAGTCCTCCTTGAGGAGTGGAGGAACATGGGGAGGCCCCCAGGAGATGGCTTTTCTCCGAGCCGCGGCTGGCTGGTTTCGGGCCTATACGTGGGCCGTGCGTGCGCACTCAGGCTCCCCACCACAACCCTCCCTCGGGTCACGGGGCTCACCCTTGAGGTGTCTCCTGACCCACCCTTGAGGGGTCACGTCACCCACCCCTGAGGGGTCACATGACCCACCCCAGAGGGGTCACGTGACCCACCCCAGAGGGGTCACGTGACCCACCCCTGAGGGGTCTCGTGACCCACCCCTGAGGAGTCACGTGACCCACCCCTGAGGGGTCTCGTGACCCACCCCAGAGGGGTCACGTGACCCACCCCAGAGGGGTCTCGTGACCCACCCCTGAGGGGTCACGTGACCAACCCTTGAGGGGTCTCGTGACCCTCGCTTTTCGGGTCACGTGACCAGCCCTTTAGGGGTCTCGTGACCCACCCTTGAGGGGTCCCGTGACCCACCCTTGAGGGGTCTCGTGACCCACCCTTGGGAGGTCACCTGCCCCACCCTTGAGGGGTCACATGACCCACCTTGAGAGGTCACAGCAGTTTTACAGGGTCCCTGCGCACCTGTTCGGCGAAACAGAAGACCTCCCTGCCACTCAGAGGACCGCACGATTTCCCACAGGCCACACTGCCTAGCAGCACCTTCAGCCCCGCACAGACAGTGTGCTAAGGACAGACTTGGGTACAGGGGGCATGGGCGGGGGATTTCCCATGGAACTCTCTAAGGGCCCGGTGCCCTGTGTGGCCCGGGGAGTGCCCATGCCGTTCCTTGACCCCGCAGGACACTTGCATCCAGCAATAAGCAGCCCTCTGCCTCCACGGGGCTCAAACACCTGCGCCCGGTGTGCGGGCACCTGGCGTACGTGGAGGCAAACCCGCAGACCCCTCTGGCCCGAACCCACCACTGCGAAGATCACCCTTTCTTCCATCCGTAAAGGGGTCACGCTTGAGGAGTGGAAGAACAGGGGGAGGCCCCCAGGAGATGGCTTTCCTCCGAGCCGCGGCTGGCTCGTATCGGGCCTATACGTGGGCCGCGCATGCGCACTCAGGCTCCCAAGCACACACCTCCCTCGGCTCACCTAACCCACCCTTTAGAGGTCACAGCAGTTCCACAGGGTCCCTGGGCACCTGTCTGTGGACACAGGAGCCCCCCTGCCACCTAGAGGACCACGCGATTACCGCTGGGGAACACTGCCCAGAAGCACTCCTAGCCTCGCACAGACACTGTGCGCAGGATAGACTTGTGGACGAGAGGCCTGGGTGGGGAATTTTCCAGGGAACTCTCTAAAGGCCATGTGCCCTCTGTCGCCCTGGGAGTGCCCACGCCGTCCCTTAACCCTGCAGGACACTATCATCCAGCAATAAGCAGCCCTCTGCCTCCACGGGGCTCGAACACCTGGGCCCGTTGTGAGAGCACCTGGCGTACGTGCAGGCAAACCCACAGACCCCTCTGGCCCGAACCCACCACTGCGAAGATCCCCCTTTTCTTCCATCTGTAAAGGGGTCCTCCTTGAGGAGTGGAGGAACATGCGGAGGCCCCCAGGAGATGGCCTTTCTCCGAGCCGCGGCTGGCTGGTTTCGGGCCTATACGTGGGCCGCGCGTGCGCACTCAGGCTCCCCACCACAACCCTCCCTCGGGTCACGGGACTCACCCTTGAGGTGTCTCCTGACCCACCCTTGAGGGGTCACATCACCCACCCCTGAGGGGTCACGTGACCCACCCCAGAGGGGTCACGTGACCCACCCCTGAGGGGTCACGTGACCCACCCCTGAGGGGTCTGGTGACCCACCCCTGAGGGGTCACGTGACCCACCCCAGAGGGGTCACGTGACCCACTACTGAGGGGTCTCGTGACCCGCCCCTGAGGGGTCATGTGACCCACCCTTGAGGGGTCTCGTGACCCACGCTTTTCGGGTCACGTGACCCGCCCTTTAGGGGTCTCGTGACCCACCCTTGAGGGGTCCCGTGACCCACCCTTGAGGGGTCTCGTGACCCACCCTTGGGAGGTCACCTGCTCCACCCTTGAGAGGTCACAGCAGTTTTACAGGGTCCCTGCGCACCTGTTCGGCGAAACAGAAGACCTCCCTGCCACTCAGAGGACCGCACGATTTCCCACAGGCCACACTGCCTAGCAGCACCTTCAGCCCCGCACAGACAGTGTGCTAAGGACAGACTTGGGTACAGGGGGCATGGGCGGGGGATTTCCCATGGAACTCTCTAAGGGCCCGGTGCCCTGTGTGGCCCGGGGAGTGCCCATGCCGTTCCTTGACCCCGCAGGACACTTGCATCCAGCAATAAGCAGCCCTCTGCCTCCACGGGGCTCAAACACCTGCGCCCGGTGTGCGGGCACCTGGCGTACGTGGAGGCAAACCCGCAGACCCCTCTGGCCCGAACCCACCACTGCGAAGATCACCCTTTCTTCCATCCGTAAAGGGGTCACGCTTGAGGAGTGGAAGAACAGGGGGAGGCCCCCAGGAGATGGCTTTCCTCCGAGCCGCGGCTGGCTCGTATCGGGCCTATACGTGGGCCGCGCATGCGCACTCAGGCTCCCAAGCACACACCTCCCTCGGCTCACCTAACCCACCCTTTAGAGGTCACAGCAGTTCCACAGGGTCCCTGGGCACCTGTCTGTGGACACAGGAGCCCCCCTGCCACCTAGAGGACCACGCGATTTCCGCTGGGGAACACTGCCCAGAAGCACTCCTAGCCTCGCACAGACACTGTGCGCAGGATAGACTTGTGGACGAGAGGCCTGGGTGGGGAATTTTCCAGGGAACTCTCTAAAGGCCGGGTGCCCTCTGTCGCCCTGGGAGTGCCCACGCCGTCCCTTAACCCTGCAGGACACTATCATCCAGCACTAAGCAGCCCTCTGCCTCCACGGGGCTCGAACACCTGGGCCCGTTGTGAGAGCACCTGGCGTACGTGCAGGCAAACCCACAGACCCCTCTGGCCCGAACCCACCACTGCGAAGATCCCCCTTTTCTTCCATCTGTAAAGGGGTCCTCCTTGAGGAGTGGAGGAACATGGGGAGGCCCCCAGGAGATGGCTTTTCTCCGAGCCGCGGCTGGCTGGTTTCGGGCCTATACGTGGGCCGTGCGTGCGCACTCAGGCTCCCCACCACAACCCTCCCTCGGGTCACGGGACTCACCCTTGAGGTGTCTCCTGACCCACCCTTGAGGGGTCACGTCACCCACCCCTGAGGGGTCACATGACCCACCCCAGAGGGGTCACGTGACCCACCCCTGAGGGGTCTCGTGACCCACCCCTGAGGAGTCACGTGACCCACCCCTGAGGGGTCTCGTGACCCACCCCAGAGGGGTCACGTGACCCACCCCTGAGGGGTCACGTGACCCACCCCAGAGGGGTCTCGTGACCCACCCCTGAGGGGTCACGTGACCAACCCTTGAGGGGTCTCGTGACCCACCCCTGAGGAGTCACGTGACCCACCCCTGAGGGGTCTCGTGACCCACCCCAGAGGGGTCACGTGACCCACCCCAGAGGGGTCTCGTGACCCACCCCTGAGGGGTCACGTGACCAACCCTTGAGGGGTCTCGTGACCCTCGCTTTTCGGGTCACGTGACCAGCCCTTTAGGGGTCTCGTGACCCACCCTTGAGGGGTCTCGTGACCCACCCTTGAGGGGTCTCGTGACCCACCCTTGGGAGGTCACCTGCCCCACCCTTGAGGGGTCACATGACCCACCTTGAGAGGTCACAGCAGTTTTACAGGGTCCCTGCGCACCTGTTCGGCGAAACAGAAGACCTCCCTGCCACTCAGAGGACCGCACGATTTCCCACAGGCCACACTGCCTAGCAGCACCTTCAGCCCCGAACAGACAGTGTGCTAAGGACAGACTTGGGTACAGGGGGCATGGGCGGGGGATTTCCCATGGAACTCTCTAAGGGCCCGGTGCCCTGTGTGGCCCGGGGAGTGCCCATGCCGTTCCTTGACCCCGCAGGACACTTGCATCCAGCAATAAGCAGCCCTCTGCCTCCACGGGGCTCAAACACCTGCGCCCGGTGTGCGGGCACCTGGCGTACGTGGAGGCAAACCCGCAGACCCCTCTGGCCCGAACCCACCACTGCGAAGATCACCCTTTCTTCCATCCGTAAAAGGGTCACTCTTGAGGAGTGGAAGAACATGGGGAGGCCCCCAGGAGATGGCTTTTCTCTGAGCCGCGGCTGGCTCGTTTCGGGCCTATACGTGGGCCGCGCATGCGCACTCAGGCTCCCAAGCACACACCTCCCTCGGCTCACCTAACCCACCCTTTAGAGGTCACAGCAGTTCCACAGGGTCCCTGGGCACCTGTCTGTGGACACAGGAGCCCCCCTGCCACCTAGAGGACCACGCGATTTCCGCTGGGGAACACTGCCCAGAAGCACTCCTAGCCTCGCACAGACACTGTGCGCAGGATAGACTTGTGGACGAGAGGCCTGGGTGGGGAATTTTCCAGGGAACTCTCTAAAGGCCGGGTGCCCTCTGTCGCCCTGGGAGTGCCCACGCCGTCCCTTAACCCTGCAGGACACTATCATCCAGCACTAAGCAGCCCTCTGCCTCCACGGGGCTCGAACACCTGGGCCAGTTGTGAGAGCACCTGGCGTACGTGCAGGCAAACCCACAGACCCCTCTGGCCCGAACCCACCACTGCGAAGATCCCCCTTTTCTTCCATCTGTAAAGGAGTCCTCCTTGAGGAGTGGAGGAACATGGGGAGGCCCCCAGGAGATGGCTTTTCTCCGAGCCGCGGCTGGCTTGTTTCGGGCCTATACGTGGGCCGTGCGTGCGCACTCAGGCTCCCCACCACAACCCTCCCTCGGGTCACGGGACTCACCCTTGAGGTGTCTCCTGACCCACCCTTGAGGGGTCACGTCACCCACCCCTGAGGGGTCACATGACCCACCCCAGAGGGGTCACGTGACCCACCCCAGAGGGGTCTCGTGACCCACCCCAGAGGGGTCACATGACCCACCCCAGAGGGGTCACGTGACCCACCCCTGAGGGGTCTCGTGACCCACCCCTGAGGAGTCACGTGACCCACCCCTGAGGGGTCTCGTGACCCACCCCAGAGGGGTCACGTGACCCACCCCAGAGGGGTCTCGTGACCCACCCCTGAGGGGTCACGTGACCAACCCTTGAGGGGTCTCGTGACCCACGCTTTTCGGGTCACGTGACCAGCCCTTTAGGGGTCTCGTGACCCACCCTTGAGGGGTCCCGTGACCCACCCTTGAGGGGTCTCGTGACCCACCCTTGGGAGGTCACCTGCCCCACCCTTGAGGGGTCACATGACCCACCTTGAGAGGTCACAGCAGTTTTACAGGGTCCCTGCCCACCTGTTCGGCGACACAGAAGACCTCCCTGCCACTCAGAGGACCGCACGATTTCCCACAGGCCACACTGCCTAGCAGCACCTTCAGCCCCGCACAGACAGTGTGCTAAGGACAGACTTGGGTACAGGGGGCATGGGCGGGGGATTTCCCATGGAACTCTCTAAGGGCCCGGTGCCCTGTGTGGCCCGGGGAGTGCCCATGCCGTTCCTTGACCCCGCAGGACACTTGCATCCAGCAATAAGCAGCCCTCTGCCTCCACGGGGCTCATCACCTGCCCCCGGTGTGCGGGCACCTGGCGTACGTGGAGGCAAACCCGCAGACCCCTCTGGCCCGAACCCACCACTGCGAAGATCACCCTTTCTTCCATCCGTAAAAGGGTCACTCTTGAGGAGTGGAAGAACATGGGGAGGCCCCCAGGAGATGGCTTTTCTCTGAGCCGCGGCTGGCTCGTTTCGGGCCTATACGTGGGCCGCGCATGCGCACTCAGGCTCCCAAGCACACACCTCCCTCGGCTCACCTAACCCACCCTTTAGAGGTCACAGCAGTTCCACAGGGTCCCTGGGCACCTGTCTGTGGACACAGGAGCCCCCCTGCCACCTAGAGGACCACGCGATTTCCGCTGGGGAACACTGCCCAGAAGCACTCCTAGCCTCGCACAGACACTGTGCGCAGGATAGACTTGTGGACGAGAGGCCTGGGTGGGGAATTTTCCAGGGAACTCTCTAAAGGACGGGTGCCCTCTGTCGCCCTGGGAGTGCCCACGCCGTCCCTTAACCCTGCAGGACACTATCATCCAGCACTAAGCAGCCCTCTGCCTTCACGGGGCTCGAACACCTGGGCCAGTTGTGAGAGCACCTGGCGTACGTGCAGGCAAACCCACAGACCCCTCTGGCCCGAACCCACCACTGCGAAGATCCCCCTTTTCTTCCATCTGTAAAGGAGTCCTCCTTGAGGAGTGGAGGAACATGGGGAGGCCCCCAGGAGATGGCTTTTCTCCGAGCCGCGGCTGGCTGGTTTCGGGCCTATACGTGGGCCGTGCGTGCGCACTCAGGCTCCCCACCACAACCCTCCCTCGGGTCACGGGACTCACCCTTGAGGTGTCTCCTGACCCACCCTTGAGGGGTCACGTCACCCACCCCTGAGGGGTCACATGACCCACCCCAGAGGGGTCACGTGACCCACCCCAGAGGGGTCACGTGACCCACCCCTGAGGGGTCTCGTGACCCACCCCTGAGGAGTCACGTGACCCACCCCTGAGGGGTCTCGTGACCCACCCCAGAGGGGTCACGTGACCCACCCCAGAGGGGTCTCGTGACCCATCCCTGAGGGGTCACGTGACCAACCCTTGAGGGGTCTCGTGACCCTCGCTTTTCGGGTCACGTGACCAGCCCTTTAGGGGTCTCGTGACCCACCCTTGAGGGGTCCCGTGACCCACCCTTGAGGGGTCTCGTGACCCACCCTTGGGAGGTCACCTGCCCCACCCTTGAGGGGTCACATGACCCACCTTGAGAGGTCACAGCAGTTTTACAGGGTCCCTGCGCACCTGTTCGGCGAAACAGAAGACCTCCCTGCCACTCAGAGGACCGCACGATTTCCCACAGGCCACACTGCCTAGCAGCACCTTCAGCCCCGCACAGACAGTGTGCTAAGGACAGACTTGGGTACAGGGGGCATGGGCGGGGGATTTCCCATGGAACTCTCTAAGGGCCCGGTGCCCTGTGTGGCCCGGGGAGTGCCCATGCCGTTCCTTGACCCCGCAGGACACTTGCATCCAGCAATAAGCAGCCCTCTGCCTCCACGGGGCTCAAACACCTGCGCCCGGTGTGCGGGCACCTGGCGTACGTGGAGGCAAACCCGCAGACCCCTCTGGCCCGAACCCACCACTGCGAAGATCACCCTTTCTTCCATCCGTAAAGGGGTCACGCTTGAGGAGTGGAAGAACAGGGGGAGGCCCCCAGGAGATGGCTTTCCTCCGAGCCGCGGCTGGCTCGTATCGGGCCTATACGTGGGCCGCGCATGCGCACTCAGGCTCCCAAGCACACACCTCCCTCGGCTCACCTAACCCACCCTTTAGAGGTCACAGCAGTTCCACAGGGTCCCTGGGCACCTGTCTGTGGACACAGGAGCCCCCCTGCCACCTAGAGGACCACGCGATTACCGCTGGGGAACACTGCCCAGAAGCACTCCTAGCCTCGCACAGACACTGTGCGCAGGATAGACTTGTGGACGAGAGGCCTGGGTGGGGAATTTTCCAGGGAACTCTCTAAAGGCCGGGTGCCCTCTGTCGCCCTGGGAGTGCCCACGCCGTCCCTTAACCCTGCAGGACACTATCATCCAGCAATAAGCAGCCCTCTGCCTCCACGGGGCTCGAACACCTGGGCCCGTTGTGAGAGCACCTGGCGTACGTGCAGGCAAACCCACAGACCCCTCTGGCCCGAACCCACCACTGCGAAGATCCCCCTTTTCTTCCATCTGTAAAGGGGTCCTCCTTGAGGAGTGGAGGAACATGCGGAGGCCCCCAGGAGATGGCCTTTCTCCGAGCCGCGGCTGGCTGGTTTCGGGCCTATACGTGGGCCGCGCGTGCGCACTCAGGCTCCCCACCACAACCCTCCCTCGGGTCACGGGACTCACCCTTGAGGTGTCTCTTGACCCACCCTTGAGGGGTCACATCACCCACCCCTGAGGGGTCACGTGACCCACCCCAGAGGGGTCACGTGACCCACCCCTGAGGGGTCACGTGACCCACCCCTGAGGGGTCTGGTGACCCACCCCTGATGGGTCACGTGACCCACCCCAGAGGGGTCACGTGACCCACTCCTGAGGGGTCTCGTGACCCGCCCCTGAGGGGTCATGTGACCCACCCTTGAGGGGTCTCGTGACCCACGCTTTTCGGGTCACGTGACCCGCCCTTTAGGGGTCTCGTGACCCACCCTTGAGGGGTCCCGTGACCCACCCTTGAGGGGTCTCGTGACCCACCCTTGGGAGGTCACCTGCTCCACCCTTGAGAGGTCACAGCAGTTTTACAGGGTCCCTGCGCACCTGTTCGGGGAAACAGAAGCCCTCCCTGCCACTCAGAGGACCGCACGATTTCCCACAGGCCACACTGCCTAGCAGCACCTTCAGCCCCGCACAGACAGTGTGCTAAGGACAGACTTGGTACAGGGGGCGTGGGCGGGGGATTTCCCATGGAACTCTCTATGGGCCCGGTGCCCTGTGTGGCCCGGGGAGTGCCCATGCCATTCCTTGACCCCGCAGGACACTTGCATCCAGCAATAAGCAGCCCTCTGCCTCCACGGGGCTCAAACACCTGCGCCCGGTGTGCGGGCACCTGGCGTACGTGGAGGCAAACCCGCAGACCCCTCTGGCCCGAACCCACCACTGCGAAGATCACCCTTTCTTCCATCCGTAAAAGGGTCACTCTTGAGGAGTGGAAGAACATGGGGAGGCCCCCAGGAGATGGCTTTTCTCTGAGCCGCGGCTGGCTCGTTTCGGGCCTATACGTGGGCCGCGCATGCGCACTCAGGCTCCCAAGCACACACCTCCCTCGGCTCACCTAACCCACCCTTTAGAGGTCACAGCAGTTCCACAGGGTCCCTGGGCACCTGTCTGTGGACACAGGAGCCCCCCTGCCACCTAGAGGACCACGCGATTTCCGCTGGGGAACACTGCCCAGAAGCACTCCTAGCCTCGCACAGACACTGTGCGCAGGATAGACTTGTGGACGAGAGGCCTGGGTGGGGAATTTTCCAGGGAACTCTCTAAAGGCCGGGTGCCCTCTGTCGCCCTGGGAGTGCCCACGCCGTCCCTTAACCCTGCAGGACACTATCATCCAGCACTAAGCAGCCCTCTGCCTCCACGGGGCTCGAACACCTGGGCCCGTTGTGAGAGCACCTGGCGTACGTGCAGGCAAACCCACAGACCCCTCTGGCCCGAACCCACCACTGCGAAGATCCCCCTTTTCTTCCATCTGTAAAGGGGTCCTCCTTGAGGAGTGGAGGAACATGGGGAGGCCCCCAGGAGATGGCTTTTCTCCGAGCCGCGGCTGGCTGGTTTCGGGCCTATACGTGGGCCGTGCGTGCGCACTCAGGCTCCCCACCACAACCCTCCCTCGGGTCACGGGACTCACCCTTGAGGTGTCTCCTGACCCACCCTTGAGGGGTCACGTCACCCACCCCTGAGGGGTCACATGACCCACCCCAGAGGGGTCACGTGACCCACCCCTGAGGGGTCTCGTGACCCACCCCTGAGGAGTCACGTGACCCACCCCTGAGGGGTCTCGTGACCCACCCCAGAGGGGTCACGTGACCCACCCCTGAGGGGTCACGTGACCCACCCCAGAGGGGTCTCGTGACCCACCCCTGAGGGGTCACGTGACCAACCCTTGAGGGGTCTCGTGACCCACCCCTGAGGAGTCACGTGACCCACCCCTGAGGGGTCTCGTGACCCACCCCAGAGGGGTCACGTGACCCACCCCAGAGGGGTCTCGTGACCCACCCCTGAGGGGTCACGTGACCAACCCTTGAGGGGTCTCGTGACCCTCGCTTTTCGGGTCACGTGACCAGCCCTTTAGGGGTCTCGTGACCCACCCTTGAGGGGTCTCGTGACCCACCCTTGAGGGGTCTCGTGACCCACCCTTGGGAGGTCACCTGCCCCACCCTTGAGGGGTCACATGACCCACCTTGAGAGGTCACAGCAGTTTTACAGGGTCCCTGCGCACCTGTTCGGCGAAACAGAAGACCTCCCTGCCACTCAGAGGACCGCACGATTTCCCACAGGCCACACTGCCTAGCAGCACCTTCAGCCCCGAACAGACAGTGTGCTAAGGACAGACTTGGGTACAGGGGGCATGGGCGGGGGATTTCCCATGGAACTCTCTAAGGGCCCGGTGCCCTGTGTGGCCCGGGGAGTGCCCATGCCGTTCCTTGACCCCGCAGGACACTTGCATCCAGCAATAAGCAGCCCTCTGCCTCCACGGGGCTCAAACACCTGCGCCCGGTGTGCGGGCACCTGGCGTACGTGGAGGCAAACCCGCAGACCCCTCTGGCCCGAACCCACCACTGCGAAGATCACCCTTTCTTCCATCCGTAAAAGGGTCACTCTTGAGGAGTGGAAGAACATGGGGAGGCCCCCAGGAGATGGCTTTTCTCTGAGCCGCGGCTGGCTCGTTTCGGGCCTATACGTGGGCCGCGCATGCGCACTCAGGCTCCCAAGCACACACCTCCCTCGGCTCACCTAACCCACCCTTTAGAGGTCACAGCAGTTCCACAGGGTCCCTGGGCACCTGTCTGTGGACACAGGAGCCCCCCTGCCACCTAGAGGACCACGCGATTTCCGCTGGGGAACACTGCCCAGAAGCACTCCTAGCCTCGCACAGACACTGTGCGCAGGATAGACTTGTGGACGAGAGGCCTGGGTGGGGAATTTTCCAGGGAACTCTCTAAAGGCCGGGTGCCCTCTGTCGCCCTGGGAGTGCCCACGCCGTCCCTTAACCCTGCAGGACACTATCATCCAGCACTAAGCAGCCCTCTGCCTCCACGGGGCTCGAACACCTGGGCCAGTTGTGAGAGCACCTGGCGTACGTGCAGGCAAACCCACAGACCCCTCTGGCCCGAACCCACCACTGCGAAGATCCCCCTTTTCTTCCATCTGTAAAGGAGTCCTCCTTGAGGAGTGGAGGAACATGGGGAGGCCCCCAGGAGATGGCTTTTCTCCGAGCCGCGGCTGGCTGGTTTCGGGCCTATACGTGGGCCGTGCGTGCGCACTCAGGCTCCCCACCACAACCCTCCCTCGGGTCACGGGACTCACCCTTCAGGTGTCTCCTGACCCACCCTTGAGGGGTCACATCACCCACCCCTGAGGGGTCACGTGACCCACCCCAGAGGGGTCACGTGACCCACCCCAGAGGGGTCACGTGACCCACCCCTGAGGGGTCTGGTGACCCGCCCCTGAGGGGTCACGTGACCCACCCCAGAGGGGTCACGTGACCCACCCCTGAGGGGTCTCGTGACCCGCCCGTGAGGGGTCATGTGACCCACCCTTGAGGGGTCTCGTGACCCACGCTTTTCGGGTCACGTGACCCGCCCTTTAGGGGTCTCGTGACCCACCCTTGAGGGGTCCCGTGACCCACCCTTGAGGGGTCTCGTGACCCACCCTTGGGAGGTCACCTGCTCCACCCTTGAGAGGTCACAGCAGTTTTACAGGGTCCCTGCGCACCTGTTCGGGGAAACAGAAGCCCTCCCTGCCACTCAGAGGACCGCACGATTTCCCACAGGCCACAATGCCTAGCAGCACCTTCAGCCCCGCACAGACAGTGTGCTAAGGACAGACTTGGGTACAGGGGGCGTGGGCGGGGGATTTCCCATGGAACTCTCTAAGGGCCCGGTGCCCTGTGTGGCCCGGGGAGTGCCCATGCCATTCCTTGACCCCGCAGGACACTTGCATCCAGCAATAAGCAGCCCTCTGCCTCCACGGGGCTCATCACCTGCGCCCGGTGTGCGGGCACCTGGCGTACGTGGAGGCAAACCCGCAGACCCCTCTGGCCCGAACCCACCACTGCGAAGATCACCCTTTCTTCCATCCGTAAAGGGGTCACGCTTGAGGAGTGGAAGAACAGGGGGAGGCCCCCAGGAGATGGCTTTCCTCCGAGCCGCGGCTGGCTCGTTTCGGGCCTATACGTGGGCCGCGCATGCGCACTCAGGCTCCCAAGCACACACCTCCCTCGGCTCACCTAACCCACCCTTTAGAGGTCACAGCAGTTCCACAGGGTCCCTGGGCACCTGTCTGTGGACACAGGAGCCCCCCTGCCACCTAGAGGACCACGCGATTTCCGCTGGGGAACACTGCCCAGAAGCACTCCTAGCCTCGCACAGACACTGTGCGCAGGATAGACTTGTGGACGAGAGGCCTGGGTGGGGAATTTTCCAGGGAACTCTCTAAAGGCCGGGTGCCCTCTGTCGCCCTGGGAGTGCCCACGCCGTCCCTTAACCCTGCAGGACACTATCATCCAGCACTAAGCAGCCCTCTGCCTCCACGGGGCTCGAACACCTGGGCCAGTTGTGAGAGCACCTGGCGTACGTGCAGGCAAACCCACAGACCCCTCTGGCCCGAACCCACCACTGCGAAGATCCCCCTTTTCTTCCATCTGTAAAGGAGTCCTCCTTGAGGAGTGGAGGAACATGGGGAGGCCCCCAGGAGATGGCTTTTCTCCGAGCCGCGGCTGGCTTGTTTCGGGCCTATACGTGGGCGGTGCGTGCGCACTCAGGCTCCCCACCACAACCCTCCCTCGGGTCACGGGACTCACCCTTGAGGTGTCTCCTGACCCACCCTTGAGGGGTCACGTCACCCACCCCTGAGGGGTCACATGACCCACCCCAGAGGGGTCACGTGACCCACCCCAGAGGGGTCACGTGACCCACCCCTGAGGAGTCACGTGACCCACCCCTGAGGGGTCTCGTGACCCACCCCAGAGGGGTCACGTGACCCACCCCAGAGGGGTCTCGTGACCCACCCCTGAGGGGTCACGTGACCAACCCTTGAGGGGTCTCGTGACCCACGCTTTTCGGGTCACGTGACCAGCCCTTTAGGGGTCTCGTGACCCACCCTTGAGGGGTCCCGTGACCCACCCTTGAGGGGTCTCGTGACCCACCCTTGGGAGGTCACCTGCCCCACCCTTGAGGGGTCACATGACCCACCTTGAGAGGTCACAGCAGTTTTACAGGGTCCCTGCGCACCTGTTCGGCGACACAGAAGACCTCCCTGCCACTCAGAGGACCGCACGATTTCCCACAGGCCACACTGCCTAGCAGCACCTTCAGCCCCGCACAGACAGTGTGCTAAGGACAGACTTGGGTACAGGGGGCATGGGCGGGGGATTTCCCATGGAACTCTCTAAGGGCCCGGTGCCCTGTGTGGCCCGGGGAGTGCCCATGCCGTTCCTTGACCCCGCAGGACACTTGCATCCAGCAATAAGCAGCCCTCTGCCTCCACGGGGCTCAAACACCTGCGCCCGGTGTGCGGGCACCTGGCGTACGTGGAGGCAAACCCGCAGACCCCTCTGGCCCGAACCCACCACTGCGAAGATCCCCCTTTTCTTCCATCTGTAAAGGGGTCCTCCTTGAGGAGTGGAGGAACATGCGGAGGCCCCCAGGAGATGGCCTTTCTCCGAGCCGCGGCTGGCTGGTTTCGGGCCTATACGTGGGCCGCGCGTGCGCACTCAGGCTCCCCACCACAACCCTCCCTCGGGTCACGGGACTCACCCTTCAGGTGTCTCCTGACCCACCCTTGAGGGGTCACATCACCCACCCCTGAGGGGTCACGTGACCCACCCCAGAGGGGTCACGTGACCCACCCCAGAGGGGTCACGTGACCCACCCCTGAGGGGTCTGGTGACCCGCCCCTGAGGGGTCACGTGACCCACCCCAGAGGGGTCTCGTGACCCACCCCTGAGGGGTCTCGTGACCCGCCCGTGAGGGGTCATGTGACCCACCCTTGAGGGGTCTCGTGACCCACGCTTTTCGGGTCACGTGACCCGCCCTTTAGGGGTCTCGTGACCCACCCTTGAGGGGTCCCGTGACCCACCCTTGAGGGGTCTCGTGACCCACCCTTGGGAGGTCACCTGCTCCACCCTTGAGAGGTCACAGCAGTTTTACAGGGTCCCTGCGCACCTGTTCGGGGAAACAGAAGCCCTCCCTGCCACTCAGAGGACCGCACGATTTCCCACAGGCCACAATGCCTAGCAGCACCTTCAGCCCCGCACAGACAGTGTGCTAAGGACAGACTTGGGTACAGGGGGCGTGGGCGGGGGATTTCCCATGGAACTCTCTAAGGGCCCGGTGCCCTGTGTGGCCCGGGGAGTGCCCATGCCATTCCTTGACCCCGCAGGACACTTGCATCCAGCAATAAGCAGCCCTCTGCCTCCACGGGGCTCATCACCTGCGCCCGGTGTGCGGGCACCTGGCGTACGTGGAGGCAAACCCGCAGACCCCTCTGGCCCGAACCCACCACTGCGAAGATCACCCTTTCTTCCATCCGTAAAAGGGTCACTCTTGAGGAGTGGAAGAACATGGGGAGGCCCCCAGGAGATGGCTTTTCTCTGAGCCGCGGCTGGCTCGTTTCGGGCCTATACGTGGGCCGCGCATGCGCACTCAGGCTCCCAAGCACACACCTCCCTCGGCTCACCTAACCCACCCTTTAGAGGTCACAGCAGTTCCACAGGGTCCCTGGGCACCTGTCTGTGGACACAGGAGCCCCCCTGCCACCTAGAGGACCACGCGATTTCCGCTGGGGAACACTGCCCGGAAGCACTCCTAGCCTCGCACAGACACTGTGCGCAGGATAGACTTGTGGACGAGAGGCCTGGGTGGGGAATTTTCCAGGGAACTCTCTAAAGGCCGGGTGCCCTCTGTCGCCCTGGGAGTGCCCACGCCGTCCCTTAACCCTGCAGGACACTATCATCCAGCACTAAGCAGCCCTCTGCCTTCACGGGGCTCGAACACCTGGGCCAGTTGTGAGAGCACCTGGCGTACGTGCAGGCAAACCCACAGACCCCTCTGGCCCGAACCCACCACTGCGAAGATCCCCCTTTTCTTCCATCTGTAAAGGAGTCCTCCTTGAGGAGTGGAGGAACATGGGGAGGCCCCAGGAGATGGCTTTTCTCCGAGCCGCGGCTGGCTGGTTTCGGGCCTATACGTGGGCCGTGCGTGCGCACTCAGGCTCCCCACCACAACCCTCCCTCGGGTCACGGGGCTCACCCTTGAGGTGTCTCCTGACCCACCCTTGAGGGGTCACGTCACCCACCCCTGAGGGGTCACATGACCCACCCCAGAGGGGTCACGTGACCCACCCCAGAGGGGTCACGTGACCCACGCCTGAGGGGTCTCGTGACCCACCCCTGAGGAGTCACGTGACCCACCCCTGAGGGGTCTCGTGACCCACCCCTGAGGGGTCACGTGACCAACCCTTGAGGGGTCTCGTGACCCTCGCTTTTCGGGTCACGTGACCAGCCCTTTAGGGGTCTCGTGACCCACCCTTGAGGGGTCTCGTGACCCACCCTTGAGGGGTCTCGTGACCCACCCTTGGGAGGTCACCTGCCCCACCCTTGAGGGGTCACATGACCCACCTTGAGAGGTCACAGCAGTTTTACAGGGTCCCTGCGCACCTGTTCGGCGAAACAGAAGACCTCCCTGCCACTCAGAGGACCGCACGATTTCCCACAGGCCACACTGCCTAGCAGCACCTTCAGCCCCGCACAGACAGTGTGCTAAGGACAGACTTGGGTACAGGGGGCATGGGCGGGGGATTTCCCATGGAACTCTCTAAGGGCCCGGTGCCCTGTGTGGCCCGGGGAGTGCCCATGCCGTTCCTTGACCCCGCAGGACACTTGCATCCAGCAATAAGCAGCCCTCTGCCTCCACGGGGCTCAAACACCTGCGCCCGGTGTGCGGGCACCTGGCGTACGTGGAGGCAAACCCGCAGACCCCTCTGGCCCGAACCCACCACTGCGAAGATCACCCTTTCTTCCATCCGTAAAGGGGTCACGCTTGAGGAGTGGAAGAACAGGGGGAGGCCCCCAGGAGATGGCTTTCCTCCGAGCCGCGGCTGGCTCGTATCGGGCCTATACGTGGGCCGCGCATGCGCACTCAGGCTCCCAAGCACACACCTCCCTCGGCTCACCTAACCCACCCTTTAGAGGTCACAGCAGTTCCACAGGGTCCCTGGGCACCTGTCTGTGGACACAGGAGCCCCCCTGCCACCTAGAGGACCACGCGATTACCGCTGGGGAACACTGCCCAGAAGCACTCCTAGCCTCGCACAGACACTGTGCGCAGGATAGACTTGTGGACGAGAGGCCTGGGTGGGGAATTTTCCATGGAACTCTCTAAAGGCCAGGTGCCCTCTGTCGCCCTGGGAGTGCCCACGCCGTCCCTTAACCCTGCAGGACACTATCATCCAGCACTAAGCAGCCCTCTGCCTTCACGGGGCTCGAACACCTGGGCCAGTTGTGAGAGCACCTGGCGTACGTGCAGGCAAACCCACAGACCCCTCTGGCCCGAACCCACCACTGCGAAGATCCCCCTTTTCTTCCATCTGTAAAGGAGTCCTCCTTGAGGAGTGGAGGAACATGGGGAGGCCCCCAGGAGATGGCTTTTCTCCGAGCCGCGGCTGGCTGGTTTCGGGCCTATACGTGGGCCGTGCGTGCGCACTCAGGCTCCCCACCACAACCCTCCCTCGGGTCACGGGGCTCACCCTTGAGGTGTCTCCTGACCCACCCTTGAGGGGTCACGTCACCCACCCCTGAGGGGTCACATGACCCACCCCAGAGGGGTCACGTGACCCACCCCAGAGGGGTCACGTGACCCACCCCTGAGGGGTCTCGTGACCCACCCCTGAGGAGTCACGTGACCCACCCCTGAGGGGTCTCGTGACCCACCCCAGAGGGGTCACGTGACCCACCCCAGAGGGGTCTCGTGACCCACCCCTGAGGGGTCACGTGACCAACCCTTGAGGGGTCTAGTGACCCTCGCTTTTCGGGTCACGTGACCAGCCCTTTAGGGGTCTCGTGACCCACCCTTGAGGGGTCCCGTGACCCACCCTTGAGGGGTCTCGTGACCCACCCTTGGGAGGTCACCTGCCCCACCCTTGAGGGGTCACATGACCCACCTTGAGAGGTCACAGCAGTTTTACAGGGTCCCTGCGCACCTGTTCGGCGAAACAGAAGACCTCCCTGCCACTCAGAGGACCGCACGATTTCCCACAGGCCACACTGCCTAGCAGCACCTTCAGCCCCGCACAGACAGTGTGCTAAGGACAGACTTGGGTACAGGGGGCATGGGCGGGGGATTTCCCATGGAACTCTCTAAGGGCCCGGTGCCCTGTGTGGCCCGGGGAGTGCCCATGCCGTTCCTTGACCCCGCAGGACACTTGCATCCAGCAATAAGCAGCCCTCTGCCTCCACGGGGCTCAAACACCTGCGCCCGGTGTGCGGGCACCTGGCGTACGTGGAGGCAAACCCGCAGACCCCTCTGGCCCGAACCCACCACTGCGAAGATCACCCTTTCTTCCATCCGTAAAGGGGTCACGCTTGAGGAGTGGAAGAACAGGGGGAGGCCCCCAGGAGATGGCTTTCCTCCGAGCCGCGGCTGGCTCGTATCGGGCCTATACGTGGGCCGCGCATGCGCACTCAGGCTCCCAAGCACACACCTCCCTCGGCTCACCTAACCCACCCTTTAGAGGTCACAGCAGTTCCACAGGGTCCCTGGGCACCTGTCTGTGGACACAGGAGCCCCCCTGCCACCTAGAGGACCACGCGATTACCGCTGGGGAACACTGCCCAGAAGCACTCCTAGCCTCGCACAGACACTGTGCGCAGGATAGACTTGTGGACGAGAGGCCTGGGTGGGGAATTTTCCAGGGAACTCTCTAAAGGCCGGGTGCCCTCTGTCGCCCTGGGAGTGCCCACGCCGTCCCTTAACCCTGCAGGACACTATCATCCAGCACTAAGCAGCCCTCTGCCTTCACGGGGCTCGAACACCTGGGCCAGTTGTGAGAGCACCTGGCGTACGTGCAGGCAAACCCACAGACCCCTCTGGCCCGAACCCACCACTGCGAAGATCCCCCTTTTCTTCCATCTGTAAAGGAGTCCTCCTTGAGGAGTGGAGGAACATGGGGAGGCCCCCAGGAGATGGCTTTTCTCCGAGCCGCGGCTGGCTGGTTTCGGGCCTATACGTGGGCCGTGCGTGCGCACTCAGGCTCCCCACCACAACCCTCCCTCGGGTCACGGGGCTCACCCTTGAGGTGTCTCCTGACCCACCCTTGAGGGGTCACGTCACCCACCCCTGAGGGGTCACATGACCCACCCCAGAGGGGTCACGTGACCCACCCCAGAGGGGTCACGTGACCCACGCCTGAGGGGTCTCGTGACCCACCCCTGAGGAGTCACGTGACCCACCCCTGAGGGGTCTCGTGACCCACCCCTGAGGGGTCACGTGACCAACCCTTGAGGGGTCTCGTGACCCTCGCTTTTCGGGTCACGTGACCAGCCCTTTAGGGGTCTCGTGACCCACCCTTGAGGGGTCTCGTGACCCACCCTTGAGGGGTCTCGTGACCCACCCTTGGGAGGTCACCTGCCCCACCCTTGAGGGGTCACATGACCCACCTTGAGAGGTCACAGCAGTTTTACAGGGTCCCTGCGCACCTGTTCGGCGAAACAGAAGACCTCCCTGCCACTCAGAGGACCGCACGATTTCCCACAGGCCACACTGCCTAGCAGCACCTTCAGCCCCGCACAGACAGTGTGCTAAGGACAGACTTGGGTACAGGGGGCATGGGCGGGGGATTTCCCATGGAACTCTCTAAGGGCCCGGTGCCCTGTGTGGCCCGGGGAGTGCCCATGCCGTTCCTTGACCCCGCAGGACACTTGCATCCAGCAATAAGCAGCCCTCTGCCTCCACGGGGCTCAAACACCTGCGCCCGGTGTGCGGGCACCTGGCGTACGTGGAGGCAAACCCGCAGACCCCTCTGGCCCGAACCCACCACTGCGAAGATCACCCTTTCTTCCATCCGTAAAGGGGTCACGCTTGAGGAGTGGAAGAACAGGGGGAGGCCCCCAGGAGATGGCTTTCCTCCGAGCCGCGGCTGGCTCGTATCGGGCCTATACGTGGGCCGCGCATGCGCACTCAGGCTCCCAAGCACACACCTCCCTCGGCTCACCTAACCCACCCTTTAGAGGTCACAGCAGTTCCACAGGGTCCCTGGGCACCTGTCTGTGGACACAGGAGCCCCCCTGCCACCTAGAGGACCACGCGATTACCGCTGGGGAACACTGCCCAGAAGCACTCCTAGCCTCGCACAGACACTGTGCGCAGGATAGACTTGTGGACGAGAGGCCTGGGTGGGGAATTTTCCATGGAACTCTCTAAAGGCCAGGTGCCCTCTGTCGCCCTGGGAGTGCCCACGCCGTCCCTTAACCCTGCAGGACACTATCATCCAGCACTAAGCAGCCCTCTGCCTTCACGGGGCTCGAACACCTGGGCCAGTTGTGAGAGCACCTGGCGTACGTGCAGGCAAACCCACAGACCCCTCTGGCCCGAACCCACCACTGCGAAGATCCCCCTTTTCTTCCATCTGTAAAGGAGTCCTCCTTGAGGAGTGGAGGAACATGGGGAGGCCCCCAGGAGATGGCTTTTCTCCGAGCCGCGGCTGGCTGGTTTCGGGCCTATACGTGGGCCGTGCGTGCGCACTCAGGCTCCCCACCACAACCCTCCCTCGGGTCACGGGGCTCACCCTTGAGGTGTCTCCTGACCCACCCTTGAGGGGTCACGTCACCCACCCCTGAGGGGTCACATGACCCACCCCAGAGGGGTCACGTGACCCACCCCAGAGGGGTCACGTGACCCACCCCTGAGGGGTCTCGTGACCCACCCCTGAGGAGTCACGTGACCCACCCCTGAGGGGTCTCGTGACCCACCCCAGAGGGGTCACGTGACCCACCCCAGAGGGGTCTCGTGACCCACCCCTGAGGGGTCACGTGACCAACCCTTGAGGGGTCTCGTGACCCTCGCTTTTCGGGTCACGTGACCAGCCCTTTAGGGGTCTCGTGACCCACCCTTGAGGGGTCCCGTGACCCACCCTTGAGGGGTCTCGTGACCCACCCTTGGGAGGTCACCTGCCCCACCCTTGAGGGGTCACATGACCCACCTTGAGAGGTCACAGCAGTTTTACAGGGTCCCTGCGCACCTGTTCGGCGAAACAGAAGACCTCCCTGCCACTCAGAGGACCGCACGATTTCCCACAGGCCACACTGCCTAGCAGCACCTTCAGCCCCGCACAGACAGTGTGCTAAGGACAGACTTGGGTACAGGGGGCATGGGCGGGGGATTTCCCATGGAACTCTCTAAGGGCCCGGTGCCCTGTGTGGCCCGGGGAGTGCCCATGCCGTTCCTTGACCCCGCAGGACACTTGCATCCAGCAATAAGCAGCCCTCTGCCTCCACGGGGCTCAAACACCTGCGCCCGGTGTGCGGGCACCTGGCGTACGTGGAGGCAAACCCGCAGACCCCTCTGGCCCGAACCCACCACTGCGAAGATCACCCTTTCTTCCATCCGTAAAGGGGTCACGCTTGAGGAGTGGAAGAACAGGGGGAGGCCCCCAGGAGATGGCTTTCCTCCGAGCCGCGGCTGGCTCGTATCGGGCCTATACGTGGGCCGCGCATGCGCACTCAGGCTCCCAAGCACACACCTCCCTCGGCTCACCTAACCCACCCTTTAGAGGTCACAGCAGTTCCACAGGGTCCCTGGGCACCTGTCTGTGGACACAGGAGCCCCCCTGCCACCTAGAGGACCACGCGATTACCGCTGGGGAACACTGCCCAGAAGCACTCCTAGCCTCGCACAGACACTGTGCGCAGGATAGACTTGTGGACGAGAGGCCTGGGTGGGGAATTTTCCAGGGAACTCTCTAAAGGCCAGGTGCCCTCTGTCGCCCTGGGAGTGCCCACGCCGTCCCTTAACCCTGCAGGACACTATCATCCAGCAATAAGCAGCCCTCTGCCTCCACGGGGCTCGAACACCTGGGCCCGTTGTGAGAGCACCTGGCGTACGTGCAGGCAAACCCACAGACCCCTCTGGCCCGAACCCACCACTGCGAAGATCCCCCTTTTCTTCCATCTGTAAAGGGGTCCTCCTTGAGGAGTGGAGGAACATGCGGAGGCCCCCAGGAGATGGCCTTTCTCCGAGCCGCGGCTGGCTGGTTTCGGGCCTATACGTGGGCCGCGCGTGCGCACTCAGGCTCCCCACCACAACCCTCCCTCGGGTCACGGGACTCACCCTTGAGGTGTCTCTTGACCCACCCCAGAGGGGTCACGTGACCCACCCCTGAGGGGTCACGTGACCCACCCCTGAGGGGTCTGGTGACCCACCCCTGAGGGGTCACGTGACCCACCCCAGAGGGGTCACGTGACCCACTCCTGAGGGGTCTCGTGACCCGCCCCTGAGGGGTCATGTGACCCGCCCTTTAGGGGTCTCGTGACCCACCCTTGAGGGGTCCCGTGACCCACCCTTGAGGGGTCTCGTGACCCACCCTTGGGAGGTCACCTGCTCCACCCTTGAGAGGTCACAGCAGTTTTACAGGGTCCCTGCGCACCTGTTCGGGGAAACAGAAGCCCTCCCTGCCACTCAGAGGACCGCACGATTTCCCACAGGCCACACTGCCTAGCAGCACCTTCAGCCCCGCACAGACAGTGTGCTAAGGACAGACTTGGGTACAGGGGGCGTGGGCGGGGGATTTCCCATGGAACTCTCTAAGGGCCCGGTGCCCTGTGTGGCCCGGGGAGTGCCCATGCCATTCCTTGACCCCGCAGGACACTTGCATCCAGCAATAAGCAGCCCTCTGCCTCCACGGGGCTCAAACACCTGCGCCCGGTGTGCGGGCACCTGGCGTACGTGGAGGCAAACCCGCAGACCCCTCTGGCCCGAACCCACCACTGCGAAGATCACCCTTTCTTCCATCCGTAAAAGGGTCACTCTTGAGGAGTGGAAGAACATGGGGAGGCCCCCAGGAGATGGCTTTTCTCTGAGCCGCGGCTGGCTCGTTTCGGGCCTATACGTGGGCCGCGCATGCGCACTCAGGCTCCCAAGCACACACCTCCCTCGGCTCACCTAACCCACCCTTTAGAGGTCACAGCAGTTCCACAGGGTCCCTGGGCACCTGTCTGTGGACACAGGAGCCCCCCTGCCACCTAGAGGACCACGCGATTACCGCTGGGGAACACTGCCCAGAAGCACTCCTAGCCTCGCACAGACACTGTGCGCAGGATAGACTTGTGGACGAGAGGCCTGGGTGGGGAATTTTCCATGGAACTCTCTAAAGGCCAGGTGCCCTCTGTCGCCCTGGGAGTGCCCACGCCGTCCCTTAACCCTGCAGGACACTATCATCCAGCACTAAGCAGCCCTCTGCCTTCACGGGGCTCGAACACCTGGGCCAGTTGTGAGAGCACCTGGCGTACGTGCAGGCAAACCCACAGACCCCTCTGGCCCGAACCCACCACTGCGAAGATCCCCCTTTTCTTCCATCTGTAAAGGAGTCCTCCTTGAGGAGTGGAGGAACATGGGGAGGCCCCCAGGAGATGGCTTTTCTCCGAGCCGCGGCTGGCTGGTTTCGGGCCTATACGTGGGCCGTGCGTGCGCACTCAGGCTCCCCACCACAACCCTCCCTCGGGTCACGGGGCTCACCCTTGAGGTGTCTCCTGACCCACCCTTGAGGGGTCACGTCACCCACCCCTGAGGGGTCACATGACCCACCCCAGAGGGGTCACGTGACCCACCCCAGAGGGGTCACGTGACCCACCCCTGAGGGGTCTCGTGACCCACCCCTGAGGAGTCACGTGACCCACCCCTGAGGGGTCTCGTGACCCACCCCAGAGGGGTCACGTGACCCACCCCAGAGGGGTCTCGTGACCCACCCCTGAGGGGTCACGTGACCAACCCTTGAGGGGTCTCGTGACCCTCGCTTTTCAGGTCACGTGACCAGCCCTTTAGGGGTCTCGTGACCCACCCTTGAGGGGTCCCGTGACCCACCCTTGAGGGGTCTCGTGACCCACCCTTGGGAGGTCACCTGCCCCACCCTTGAGGGGTCACATGACCCACCTTGAGAGTTCACAGCAGTTTTACAGGGTCCCTGCGCACCTGTTCGGCGAAACAGAAGACCTCCCTGCCACTCAGAGGACCGCACGATTTCCCACAGGCCACACTGCCTAGCAGCACCTTCAGCCCCGCACAGACAGTGTGCTAAGGACAGACTTGGGTACAGGGGGCATGGGCGGGGGATTTCCCATGGAACTCTCTAAGGGCCCGGTGCCCTGTGTGGCCCGGGGAGTGCCCATGCCGTTCCTTGACCCCGCAGGACACTTGCATCCAGCAATAAGCAGCCCTCTGCCTCCACGGGGCTCAAACACCTGCGCCCGGTGTGCGGGCACCTGGCGTACGTGGAGGCAAACCCGCAGACCCCTCTGGCCCGAACCCACCACTGCGAAAATCACCCTTTCTTCCATCCGTAAAGGGGTCACGCTTGAGGAGTGGAAGAACAGGGGGAGGCCCCCAGGAGATGGCTTTCCTCCGAGCCGCGGCTGGCTCGTATCGGGCCTATACGTGGGCCGCGCATGCGCACTCAGGCTCCCAAGCACACACCTCCCTCGGCTCACCTAACCCACCCTTTAGAGGTCACAGCAGTTCCACAGGGTCCCTGGGCACCTGTCTGTGGACACAGGAGCCCCCCTGCCACCTAGAGGACCACGCGATTACCGCTGGGGAACACTGCCCAGAAGCACTCCTAGCCTCGCACAGACACTGTGCGCAGGATAGACTTGTGGACGAGAGGCCTGGGTGGGGAATTTTCCAGGGAACTCTCTAAAGGCCAGGTGCCCTCTGTCGCCCTGGGAGTGCCCACGCCGTCCCTTAACCCTGCAGGACACTATCATCCAGCAATAAGCAGCCCTCTGCCTCCACGGGGCTCGAACACCTGGGCCCGTTGTGAGAGCACCTGGCGTACGTGCAGGCAAACCCACAGACCCCTCTGGCCCGAACCCACCACTGCGAAGATCCCCCTTTTCTTCCATCTGTAAAGGGGTCCTCCTTGAGGAGTGGAGGAACATGCGGAGGCCCCCAGGAGATGGCCTTTCTCCGAGCCGCGGCTGGCTGGTTTCGGGCCTATACGTGGGCCGCGCGTGCGCACTCAGGCTCCCCACCACAACCCTCCCTCGGGTCACGGGACTCACCCTTGAGGTGTCTCTTGACCCACCCCTGAGGGGTCACGTGACCCACCCCTGAGGGGTCTGGTGACCCACCCCTGAGGGGTCACGTGACCCACCCCAGAGGGGTCACGTGACCCACTCCTGAGGGGTCTCGTGACCCGCCCCTGAGGGGTCATGTGACCCACCCTTGAGGGGTCTCGTGACCCACGCTTTTCGGGTCACGTGACCCGCCCTTTAGGGGTCTCGTGACCCACCCTTGAGGGGTCCCGTGACCCACCCTTGAGGGGTCTCGTGACCCACCCTTGGGAGGTCACCTGCTCCACCCTTGAGAGGTCACAGCAGTTTTACAGGGTCCCTGCGCACCTGTTCGGGGAAACAGAAGCCCTCCCTGCCACTCAGAGGACCGCACGATTTCCCACAGGCCACACTGCCTAGCAGCACCTTCAGCCCCGCACAGACAGTGTGCTAAGGACAGACTTGGGTACAGGGGGCGTGGGCGGGGGATTTCCCATGGAACTCTCTAAGGGCCCGGTGCCCTGTGTGGCCCGGGGAGTGCCCATGCCATTCCTTGACCCCGCAGGACACTTGCATCCAGCAATAAGCAGCCCTCTGCCTCCACGGGGCTCAAACACCTGCGCCCGGTGTGCGGGCACCTGGCGTACGTGGAGGCAAACCCGCAGACCCCTCTGGCCCGAACCCACCACTGCGAAGATCACCCTTTCTTCCATCCGTAAAAGGGTCACTCTTGAGGAGTGGAAGAACATGGGGAGGCCCCCAGGAGATGGCTTTTCTCTGAGCCGCGGCTGGCTCGTTTCGGGCCTATACGTGGGCCGCGCATGCGCACTCAGGCTCCCAAGCACACACCTCCCTCGGCTCACCTAACCCACCCTTTAGAGGTCACAGCAGTTCCACAGGGTCCCTGGGCACCTGTCTGTGGACACAGGAGCCCCCCTGCCACCTAGAGGACCACGCGATTTCCGCTGGGGAACACTGCCCAGAAGCACTCCTAGCCTCGCACAGACACTGTGCGCAGGATAGACTTGTGGACGAGAGGCCTGGGTGTGGAATTTTCCAGGGAACTCTCTAAAGGCCGGGTGCCCTCTGTCGCCCTGGGAGTGCCCACGCCGTCCCTTAACCCTGCAGGACACTATCATCCAGCACTAAGCAGCCCTCTGCCTCCACGGGGCTCGAACACCTGGGCCCGTTGTGAGAGCACCTGGCGTACGTGCAGGCAAACCCACAGACCCCTCTGGCCCGAACCCACCACTGCGAAGATCCCCCTTTTCTTCCATCTGTAAAGGGGTCCTCCTTGAGGAGTGGAGGAACATGGGGAGGCCCCCAGGAGATGGCTTTTCTCCGAGCCGCGGCTGGCTGGTTTCGGGCCTATACGTGGGCCGTGCGTGCGCACTCAGGCTCCCCACCACAACCCTCCCTCGGGTCACGGGACTCACCCTTGAGGTGTCTCCTGACCCACCCTTGAGGGGTCACGTCCCCCGCCCCTGAGGGGTCACATGACCCACCCCAGAGGGGTCACGTGACCCACACCTGAGGGGTCTCGTGACCCACCCCTGAGGAGTCACGTGACCCACCCCTGAGGGGTCTCGTGACCCACCCCAGAGGGGTCACGTGACCCACCCCTGAGGGGTCACGTGACCCACCCCAGAGGGGTCTCGTGACCCACCCCTGAGGGGTCACGTGACCAACCCTTGAGGGGTCTCGTGACCCACGCTTTTTGGGTCACGTGACCAGCCCTTTAGGGGTCTCGTGACCCACCCTTGAGGGGTCCCGTGACCCACCCTTGGGAGGTCACCTGCCCCACCCTTGAGGGGTCACATGACCCACCTTGAGAGGTCACAGCAGTTTTACAGGGTCCCTGCGCACCTGTTCGGCGAAACAGAAGACCTCCCTGCCACTCAGAGGACCGCACTATTTCCCACAGGCCACACTGCCTAGCAGAACCTTCAGCCCCGCACAGACAGTGTGCTAAGGACAGACTTGGGTACAGGGGGCATGGGCGGGGGATTTCCCATGGAACTCTCTAAGGGCCCGGTGCCCTGTGTGGCCCGGGGAGTGCCCATGCCATTCCTTGACCCCGCAGGACACTTGCATCCAGCAATAAGCAGCCCTCTGCCTCCACGGGGCTCAAACACCTGCGCCCGGTGTGCGGGCACCTGGCGTACGTGGAGGCAAACCCGCAGACCCCTCTGGCCCGAACCCACCACTGCGAAGATCACCCTTTCTTCCATCCGTAAAGGGGTCACGCTTGAGGAGTGGAAGAACATGGGGAGGCCCCCAGGAGATGGCTTTCCTCCGAGCCGCGGCTGGCTCGTTTCGGGCCTATACGTGGGCCGCGCATGCGCACTCAGGCTCCCAAGCACACACCTCCCTCGGCTCACCTAACCCACCCTTTAGAGGTCACAGCAGTTCCACAGGGTCCCTGGGCACCTGTCTGTGGACACAGGAGCCCCCCTGCCACCTAGAGGACCACGCGATTACCGCTGGGGAACACTGCCCAGAAGCACTCCTAGCCTCGCACAGACACTGTGCGCAGGATAGACTTGTGGACGAGAGGCCTGGGTGGGGAATTTTCCAGGGAACTCTCTAAAGGCCAGGTGCCCTCTGTCGCCCTGGGAGTGCCCACGCCGTCCCTTAACCCTGCAGGACACTATCATCCAGCAATAAGCAGCCCTCTGCCTCCACGGGGCTCGAACACCTGGGCCCGTTGTGAGAGCACCTGGCGTACGTGCAGGCAAACCCACAGACCCCTCTGGCCCGAACCCACCACTGCGAAGATCCCCCTTTTCTTCCATCTGTAAAGGGGTCCTCCTTGAGGAGTGGAGGAACATGCGGAGGCCCCCAGGAGATGGCCTTTCTCCGAGCCGCGGCTGGCTGGTTTCGGGCCTATACGTGGGCCGCGCGTGCGCACTCAGGCTCCCCACCACAACCCTCCCTCGGGTCACGGGACTCACCCTTGAGGTGTCTCTTGACCCACCCTTGAGGGGTCACATCACCCACCCCTGAGGGGTCACGTGGCCCACCCCAGAGGGGTCACGTGACCCACCCCGGAGGGGTCACGTGACCCACCCCTGAGGGGTCTCGTGACCCGCCCCTGAGGGGTCATGTGACCCACCCTTGAGGGGTCTCGTGACCCACGCTTTTCGGGTCACGTGACCCGCCCTTTAGGGGTCTCGTGACCCACCCTTGAGGGGTCCCGTGACCCACCCTTGAGGGGTCTCGTGACCCATCCTTGGGAGGTCACCTGCTCTACCCTTGAGAGGTCACAGCAGTTTTACAGGGTCCCTGCGCACCTGTTCGGGGAAACAGAAGCCCTCCCTGCCACTCAGAGGACCGCATGATTTCCCACAGGCCACACTGCCTAGCAGCACCTTCAGCCCCGCACAGACAGTGTGCTAAGGACAGACTTGGGTACAGGGGGCGTGGGCGGGGGATTTCCCATGGAACTCTCTAAGGGCCCGGTGCCCTGTGTGGCCCGGGGAGTGCCCATGCCATTCCTTGACCCCGCAGGACACTTGCATCCAGCAATAAGCAACCCTCAGCCTCCACGGGGCTCAAACACCTGCGCCCGGTGTGCGGGCACCTGGCGTACGTGGAGGCAAACCCGCAGACCCCTCTGGCCCGAACCCACCACTGCGAAGATCACCCTTTCTTCCATCCGTAAAAGGGTCACTCTTGAGGAGTGGAAGAACATGGGGAGGCCCCCAGGAGATGGCTTTTCTCTGAGCCGCGGCTGGCTCGTTTCGGGCCTATACGTGGGCCGCGCATGCGCACTCAGGCTCCCAAGCACACACCTCCCTCGGCTCACCTAACCCACCCTTTAGAGGTCACAGCAGTTCCACAGGGTCCCTGGGCACCTGTCTGTGGACACAGGAGCCCCCCTGCCACCTAGAGGACCACGCGATTTCCGCTGGGGAACACTGCCCAGAAGCACTCCTAGCCTCGCACAGACACTGTGCGCAGGATAGACTTGTGGACGAGAGGCCTGGGTGTGGAATTTTCCAGGGAACTCTCTAAAGGCCGGGTGCCCTCTGTCGCCCTGGGAGTGCCCACGCCGTCCCTTAACCCTGCAGGACACTATCATCCAGCACTAAGCAGCCCTCTGCCTCCACGGGGCTCGAACACCTGGGCCAGTTGTGAGAGCACCTGGCGTACGTGCAGGCAAACCCACAAACCCCTCTGGCCCGAACCCACCACTGCGAAGATCCCCCTTTTCTTCCATCTGTAAAGGAGTCCTCCTTGAGGAGTGGAGGAACATGGGGAGGCCCCCAGGAGATGGCTTTTCTCCGAGCCGCGGCTGGCTGGTTTCGGGCCTATACGTGGGCCGTGCGTGCGCACTCAGGCTCCCCACCACAACCCTCCCTCGGGTCACGGGGCTCACCCTTGAGGTGTCTCCTGACCCACCCTTGAGGGGTCACGTCACCCACCCCTGAGGGG
Organism: Desmodus rotundus; assembly: GCF_022682495.2. Taxonomy (NCBI): domain Eukaryota; kingdom Metazoa; phylum Chordata; class Mammalia; order Chiroptera; family Phyllostomidae; genus Desmodus; species Desmodus rotundus. The sequence continues at coordinate 57,727 of NW_026527175.1, read as the reverse complement.
TCACATGACCCACCCCAGAGGGGTCACGTGACCCACCCCAGAGGGGTCACGTGACCCACCCCTGAGGGGTCTCGTGACCCACCCCTGAGGAGTCACGTGACCCACCCCTGAGGGGTCTCGTGACCCACCCCAGAGGGGTCACGTGACCCACCCCAGAGGGGTCTCGTGACCCACCCCTGAGGGGTCACGTGACCAACCCTTGAGGGGTCTCGTGACCCACGCTTTTCGGGTCACGTGACCAGTCCTTTAGGGGTCTCGTGACCCACCCTTGAGAGGTCCCGTGACCCACCCTTGAGGGGTCTCGTGACCCACCCTTGGGAGGTCACCTGCCCCACCCTTGAGGGGTCACATGACCCACCTTGAGAGGTCACAGCAGTTTTACAGGGTCCCTGCGCACCTGTTCGGCGACACAGAAGACCTCCCTGCCACTCAGAGGACCGCACGATTTCCCACAGGCCACACTGCCTAGCAGCACCTTCAGCCCCGCACAGACAGTGTGCTAAGGACAGACTTGGGTACAGGGGGCATGGGCGGGGGATTTCCCATGGAACTCTCTAAGGGCCCGGTGCCCTGTTGGCCCGGGGAGTGCCCATGCCGTTCCTTGACCCCGCAGGACACTTGCATCCAGCAATAAGCAGCCCTCTGCCTCCACGGGGCTCAAACACCTGCGCCCGGTGTGCGGGCACCTGGCGTACGTGGAGGCAAACCCGCAGACCCCTCTGGCCCGAACCCACCACTGCGAAGATCCCCCTTTTCTTCCATCTGTAAAGGGGTCCTCCTTGAGGAGTGGAGGAACATGCGGAGGCCCCCAGGAGATGGCCTTTCTCCGAGCCGCGGCTGGCTGGTTTCGGGCCTATACGTGGGCCGCGCGTGCGCACTCAGGCTCCCCACCACAACCCTCCCTCGGGTCACGGGACTCACCCTTCAGGTGTCTCCTGACCCACCCTTGAGGGGTCACATCACCCACCCCTGAGGGGTCACGTGACCCACCCCAGTGGGGTCACGTGACCCACCCCAGAGGGGTCACGTGACCCGCCCCTGAGGGGTCTGGTGACCCGCCCCTGAGGGGTCACGTGACCCACCCCAGAGGGGTCACGTGACCCACCCCTGAGGGGTCTCGTGACCCGCCCGTGAGGGGTCATGTGACCCACCCTTGAGGGGTCTCGTGACCCACGCTTTTCGGGTCACGTGACCCGCCCTTTAGGGGTCTCGTGACCCACCCTTGAGGGGTCCCGTGACCCACCCTTGAGGAGTCTCGTGACCCACCCTTGGGAGGTCACCTGCTCCACCCTTGAGAGGTCACAGCAGTTTTACAGGGTCCCTGCGCACCTGTTCGGGGAAACAGAAGCCCTCCCTGCCACTCAGAGGACCGCACGATTTCCCACAGGCCACAATGCCTAGCAGCACCTTCAGCCCCGCACAGACAGTGTGCTAAGGACAGACTTGGGTACAGGGGGCGTGGGCAGGGGATTTCCCATGGAACTCTCTAAGGGCCCGGTGCCCTGTGTGGCCCGGGGAGTGCCCATGCCATTCCTTGACCCCGCAGGACACTTGCATCCAGCAATAAGCAGCCCTCTGCCTCCACGGGGCTCATCACCTGCGCCCGGTGTGCGGGCACCTGGCGTACGTGGAGGCAAACCCGCAGACCCCTCTGGCCCGAACCCACCACTGCGAAGATCACCCTTTCTTCCATCCGTAAAAGGGTCACTCTTGAGGAGTGGAAGAACATGGGGAGGCCCCCAGGAGATGGCTTTTCTCTGAGCCGCGGCTGGCTGGTTTCGGGCCTATACGTGGGCCGCGCGTGCGCACTCAGGCTCCCCACCACAACCCTCCCTCGGGTCACGGGACTCACCCTTGAGGTGTCTCTTGACCCACCCCAGAGGGGTCACGTGACCCACCCCTGAGGGGTCACGTGACCCACCCCTGAGGGGTCTGGTGACCCACCCCTGAGGGGTCACGTGACCCACCCCAGAGGGGTCACGTGACCCACTCCTGAGGGGTCTCGTGACCCGCCCCTGAGGGGTCATGTGACCCACCCTTGAGGGGTCTCGTGACCCACGCTTTTCGGGTCACGTGACCCGCCCTTTAGGGGTCTCGTGACCCACCCTTGAGGGGTCCCGTGACCCACCCTTGAGGGGTCTCGTGACCCACCCTTGGGAGGTCACCTGCTCCACCCTTGAGAGGTCACAGCAGTTTTACAGGGTCCCTGCGCACCTGTTCGGGGAAACAGAAGCCCTCCCTGCCACTCAGAGGACCGCACGATTTCCCACAGGCCACACTGCCTAGCAGCACCTTCAGCCCCGCACAGACAGTGTGCTAAGGACAGACTTGGGTACAGGGGGCGTGGGCGGGGGATTTCCCATGGAACTCTCTAAGGGCCCGGTGCCCTGTGTGGCCCGGGGAGTGCCCATGCCATTCCTTGACCCCGCAGGACACTTGCATCCAGCAATAAGCAGCCCTCTGCCTCCACGGGGCTCAAACACCTGCGCCCGGTGTGCGGGCACCTGGCGTACGTGGAGGCAAACCCGCAGACCCCTCTGGCCCGAACCCACCACTGCGAAGATCACCCTTTCTTCCATCCGTAAAAGGGTCACTCTTGAGGAGTGGAAGAACATGGGGAGGCCCCCAGGAGATGGCTTTTCTCTGAGCCGCGGCTGGCTCGTTTCGGGCCTATACGTGGGCCGCGCATGCGCACTCAGGCTCCCAAGCACACACCTCCCTCGGCTCACCTAACCCACCCTTTAGAGGTCACAGCAGTTCCACAGGGTCCCTGGGCACCTGTCTGTGGACACAGGAGCCCCCCTGCCACCTAGAGGACCACGCGATTTCCGCTGGGGAACACTGCCCAGAAGCACTCCTAGCCTCGCACAGACACTGTGCGCAGGATAGACTTGTGGACGAGAGGCCTGGGTGGGGAATTTTCCAGGGAACTCTCTAAAGGCCGGGTGCCCTCTGTCGCCCTGGGAGTGCCCACGCCGTCCCTTAACCCTGCAGGACACTATCATCCAGCACTAAGCAGCCCTCTGCCTCCACGGGGCTCGAACACCTGGGCCCGTTGTGAGAGCACCTGGCGTACGTGCAGGCAAACCCACAGACCCCTCTGGCCCGAACCCACCACTGCGAAGATCCCCCTTTTCTTCCATCTGTAAAGGGGTCCTCCTTGAGGAGTGGAGGAACATGGGGAGGCCCCCAGGAGATGGCTTTTCTCCGAGCCGCGGCTGGCTGGTTTCGGGCCTATACGTGGGCCGTGCGTGCGCACTCAGGCTCCCCACCACAACCCTCCCTCGGGTCACGGGACTCACCCTTGAGGTGTCTCCTGACCCACCCTTGAGGGGTCACGTCACCCACCCCTGAGGGGTCACATGACCCACCCCAGAGGGGTCACGTGACCCACCCCTGAGGGGTCTCGTGACCCACCCCTGAGGAGTCACGTGACCCACCCCTGAGGGGTCTCGTGACCCACCCCAGAGGGGTCACGTGACCCACCCCTGAGGGGTCACGTGACCCACCCCAGAGGGGTCTCGTGACCCACCCCTGAGGGGTCACGTGACCAACCCTTGAGGGGTCTCGTGACCCACCCCTGAGGAGTCACGTGACCCACCCCTGAGGGGTCTCGTGACCCACCCCAGAGGGGTCACGTGACCCACCCCAGAGGGGTCTCGTGACCCACCCCTGAGGGGTCACGTGACCAACCCTTGAGGGGTCTCGTGACCCTCGCTTTTCGGGTCACGTGACCAGCCCTTTAGGGGTCTCGTGACCCACCCTTGAGGGGTCTCGTGACCCACCCTTGAGGGGTCTCGTGACCCACCCTTGGGAGGTCACCTGCCCCACCCTTGAGGGGTCACATGACCCACCTTGAGAGGTCACAGCAGTTTTACAGGGTCCCTGCGCACCTGTTCGGCGAAACAGAAGACCTCCCTGCCACTCAGAGGACCGCACGATTTCCCACAGGCCACACTGCCTAGCAGCACCTTCAGCCCCGCACAGACAGTGTGCTAAGGACAGACTTGGGTACAGGGGGCATGGGCGGGGGATTTCCCATGGAACTCTCTAAGGGCCCGGTGCCCTGAGTGGCCCGGGGAGTGCCCATGCCGTTCCTTGACCCCGCAGGACACTTGCATCCAGCAATAAGCAGCCCTCTGCCTCCACGGGGCTCAAACACCTGCGCCCGGTGTGCGGGCACCTGGCGTACGTGGAGGCAAACCCGCAGACCCCTCTGGCCCGAACCCACCACTGCGAAGATCACCCTTTCTTCCATCCGTAAAGGGGTCACGCTTGAGGAGTGGAAGAACAGGGGGAGGCCCCCAGGAGATGGCTTTCCTCCGAGCCGCGGCTGGCTCGTATCGGGCCTATACGTGGGCCGCGCATGCGCACTCAGGCTCCCAAGCACACACCTCCCTCGGCTCACCTAACCCACCCTTTAGAGGTCACAGCAGTTCCACAGGGTCCCTGGGCACCTGTCTGTGGACACAGGAGCCCCCCTGCCACCTAGAGGACCACGCGATTACCGCTGGGGAACACTGCCCAGAAGCACTCCTAGCCTCGCACAGACACTGTGCGCAGGATAGACTTGTGGACGAGAGGCCTGGGTGGGGAATTTTCCAGGGAACTCTCTAAAGGCCAGGTGCCCTCTGTCGCCCTGGGAGTGCCCACGCCGTCCCTTAACCCTGCAGGACACTATCATCCAGCACTAAGCAGCCCTCTGCCTCCACGGGGCTCGAACACCTGGGCCCGTTGTGAGAGCACCTGGCGTACGTGCAGGCAAACCCACAGACCCCTCTGGCCCGAACCCACCACTGCGAAGATCCCCCTTTTCTTCCATCTGTAAAGGAGTCCTCCTTGAGGAGTGGAGGAACATGGGGAGGCCCCCAGGAGATGGCTTTTCTCCGAGCCGCGGCTGGCTGGTTTCGGGCCTATACGTGGGCCGTGCGTGCGCACTCAGGCTCCCCAACACAACCCTCCCTCGGGTCACGGGGCTCACCCTTGAGGTGTCTCCTGACCCACCCTTGAGGGGTCACGTCACCCACCCCTGAGGGGTCACATGACCCACCCCAGAGGGGTCACGTGACCCACCCCAGAGGGGTCTCGTGACCCACCCTTGAGGGGTCTCGTGACCCACCCTTGGGAGGTCACCTGCCCCACCCTTGAGGGGTCACATGACCCACCTTGAGAGGTCACAGCAGTTTTACAGGGTCCCTGCGCACCTGTTCGGCGAAACAGAAGACCTCCCTGCCACTCAGAGGACCGCACGATTTCCCACAGGCCACACTGCCTAGCAGCACCTTCAGCCCCGCACAGACAGTGTGCTAAGGACAGACTTGGGTACAGGGGGCATGGGCGGGGGATTTCCCATGGAACTCTCTAAGGGCCCGGTGCCCTGTGTGGCCCGGGGAGTGCCCATGCCGTTCCTTGACCCCGCAGGACACTTGCATCCAGCAATAAGCAGCCCTCTGCCTCCACGGGGCTCAAACACCTGCGCCCGGTGTGCGGGCACCTGGCGTACGTGGAGGCAAACCCGCAGACCCCTCTGGCCCGAACCCACCACTGCGAAGATCACCCTTTCTTCCATCCGTAAAGGGGTCACGCTTGAGGAGTGGAAGAACAGGGGGAGGCCCCCAGGAGATGGCTTTCCTCCGAGCCGCGGCTGGCTCGTATCGGGCCTATACGTGGGCCGCGCATGCGCACTCAGGCTCCCAAGCACACACCTCCCTCGGCTCACCTAACCCACCCTTTAGAGGTCACAGCAGTTCCACAGGGTCCCTGGGCACCTGTCTGTGGACACAGGAGCCCCCCTGCCACCTAGAGGACCACGCGATTTCCGCTGGGGAACACTGCCCAGAAGCACTCCTAGCCTCGCACAGACACTGTGCGCAGGATAGACTTGTGGACGAGAGGCCTGGGTGGGGAATTTTCCAGGGAACTCTCTAAAGGCCGGGTGCCCTCTGTCGCCCTGGGAGTGCCCACGCCGTCCCTTAACCCTGCAGGACACTATCATCCAGCACTAAGCAGCCCTCTGCCTTCACGGGGCTCGAACACCTGGGCCAGTTGTGAGAGCACCTGGCGTACGTGCAGGCAAACCCACAGACCCCTCTGGCCCGAACCCACCACTGCGAAGATCCCCCTTTTCTTCCATCTGTAAAGGAGTCCTCCTTGAGGAGTGGAGGAACATGGGGAGGCCCCCAGGAGATGGCTTTTCTCCGAGCCGCGGCTGGCTGGTTTCGGGCCTATACGTGGGCCGTGCGTGCGCACTCAGGCTCCCCACCACAACCCTCCCTCGGGTCACGGGGCTCACCCTTGAGGTGTCTCCTGACCCACCCTTGAGGGGTCACGTCACCCACCCCTGAGGGGTCACATGACCCACCCCAGAGGGGTCACGTGACCCACCCCAGAGGGGTCACGTGACCCACCCCTGAGGGGTCTCGTGACCCACCCCTGAGGAGTCACGTGACCCACCCCTGAGGGGTCTCGTGACCCACCCCAGAGGGGTCACGTGACCCACCCCAGAGGGGTCTCGTGACCCACCCCTGAGGGGTCACGTGACCAACCCTTGAGGGGTCTCGTGACCCTCGCTTTTCGGGTCACGTGACCAGCCCTTTAGGGGTCTCGTGACCCACCCTTGAGGGGTCCCGTGACCCACCCTTGAGGGGTCTCGTGACCCACCCTTGGGAGGTCACCTGCCCCACCCTTGAGGGGTCACATGACCCACCTTGAGAGTTCACAGCAGTTTTACAGGGTCCCTGCGCACCTGTTCGGCGAAACAGAAGACCTCCCTGCCACTCAGAGGACCGCACGATTTCCCACAGGCCACACTGCCTAGCAGCACCTTCAGCCCCGCACAGACAGTGTGCTAAGGACAGACTTGGGTACAGGGGGCATGGGCGGGGGATTTCCCATGGAACTCTCTAAGGGCCCGGTGCCCTGTGTGGCCCGGGGAGTGCCCATGCCGTTCCTTGACCCCGCAGGACACTTGCATCCAGCAATAAGCAGCCCTCTGCCTCCACGGGGCTCAAACACCTGCGCCCGGTGTGCGGGCACCTGGCGTACGTGGAGGCAAACCCGCAGACCCCTCTGGCCCGAACCCACCACTGCGAAAATCACCCTTTCTTCCATCCGTAAAGGGGTCACGCTTGAGGAGTGGAAGAACAGGGGGAGGCCCCCAGGAGATGGCTTTCCTCCGAGCCGCGGCTGGCTCGTATCGGGCCTATACGTGGGCCGCGCATGCGCACTCAGGCTCCCAAGCACACACCTCCCTCGGCTCACCTAACCCACCCTTTAGAGGTCACAGCAGTTCCACAGGGTCCCTGGGCACCTGTCTGTGGACACAGGAGCCCCCCTGCCACCTAGAGGACCACGCGATTACCGCTGGGGAACACTGCCCAGAAGCACTCCTAGCCTCGCACAGACACTGTGCGCAGGATAGACTTGTGGACGAGAGGCCTGGGTGGGGAATTTTCCAGGGAACTCTCTAAAGGCCAGGTGCCCTCTGTCGCCCTGGGAGTGCCCACGCCGTCCCTTAACCCTGCAGGACACTATCATCCAGCAATAAGCAGCCCTCTGCCTCCACGGGGCTCGAACACCTGGGCCCGTTGTGAGAGCACCTGGCGTACGTGCAGGCAAACCCACAGACCCCTCTGGCCCGAACCCACCACTGCGAAGATCCCCCTTTTCTTCCATCTGTAAAGGGGTCCTCCTTGAGGAGTGGAGGAACATGCGGAGGCCCCCAGGAGATGGCCTTTCTCCGAGCCGCGGCTGGCTGGTTTCGGGCCTATACGTGGGCCGCGCGTGCGCACTCAGGCTCCCCACCACAACCCTCCCTCGGGTCACGGGACTCACCCTTGAGGTGTCTCTTGACCCACCCCAGAGGGGTCACGTGACCCACCCCTGAGGGGTCACGTGACCCACCCCTGAGGGGTCTGGTGACCCACCCCTGAGGGGTCACGTGACCCACCCCAGAGGGGTCACGTGACCCACTCCTGAGGGGTCTCGTGACCCGCCCCTGAGGGGTCATGTGACCCACCCTTGAGGGGTCTCGTGACCCACGCTTTTCGGGTCACGTGACCCGCCCTTTAGGGGTCTCGTGACCCACCCTTGAGGGGTCCCGTGACCCACCCTTGAGGGGTCTCGTGACCCACCCTTGGGAGGTCACCTGCTCCACCCTTGAGAGGTCACAGCAGTTTTACAGGGTCCCTGCGCACCTGTTCGGGGAAACAGAAGCCCTCCCTGCCACTCAGAGGACCGCACGATTTCCCACAGGCCACACTGCCTAGCAGCACCTTCAGCCCCGCACAGACAGTGTGCTAAGGACAGACTTGGGTAGAGGGGGCGTGGGCGGGGGATTTCCCATGGAACTCTCTAAGGGCCCGGTGCCCTGTGTGGCCCGGGGAGTGCCCATGCCATTCCTTGACCCCGCAGGACACTTGCATCCAGCAATAAGCAGCCCTCTGCCTCCACGGGGCTCAAACACCTGCGCCCGGTGTGCGGGCACCTGGCGTACGTGGAGGCAAACCCGCAGACCCCTCTGGCCCGAACCCACCACTGCGAAGATCACCCTTTCTTCCATCCGTAAAAGGGTCACTCTTGAGGAGTGGAAGAACATGGGGAGGCCCCCAGGAGATGGCTTTTCTCTGAGCCGCGGCTGGCTCGTTTCGGGCCTATACGTGGGCCGCGCATGCGCACTCAGGCTCCCAAGCACACACCTCCCTCGGCTCACCTAACCCACCCTTTAGAGGTCACAGCAGTTCCACAGGGTCCCTGGGCACCTGTCTGTGGACACAGGAGCCCCCCTGCCACCTAGAGGACCACGCGATTTCCGCTGGGGAACACTGCCCAGAAGCACTCCTAGCCTCGCACAGACACTGTGCGCAGGATAGACTTGTGGACGAGAGGCCTGGGTGGGGAATTTTCCAGGGAACTCTCTAAAGGCCGGGTGCCCTCTGTCGCCCTGGGAGTGCCCACGCCGTCCCTTAACCCTGCAGGACACTATCATCCAGCACTAAGCAGCCCTCTGCCTCCACGGGGCTCGAACACCTGGGCCCGTTGTGAGAGCACCTGGCGTACGTGCAGGCAAACCCACAGACCCCTCTGGCCCGAACCCACCACTGCGAAGATCCCCCTTTTCTTCCATCTGTAAAGGGGTCCTCCTTGAGGAGTGGAGGAACATGGGGAGGCCCCCAGGAGATGGCTTTTCTCCGAGCCGCGGCTGGCTGGTTTCGGGCCTATACGTGGGCCGTGCGTGCGCACTCAGGCTCCCCACCACAACCCTCCCTCGGGTCACGGGACTCACCCTTGAGGTGTCTCCTGACCCACCCTTGAGGGGTCACGTCCCCCACCCCTGAGGGGTCACATGACCCACCCCAGAGGGGTCACGTGACCCACACCTGAGGGGTCTCGTGACCCACCCCTGAGGAGTCACGTGACCCACCCCTGAGGGGTCTCGTGACCCACCCCAGAGGGGTCACGTGACCCACCCCTGAGGGGTCACGTGACCCACCCCAGAGGGGTCTCGTGACCCACCCCTGAGGGGTCACGTGACCAACCCTTGAGGGGTCTCGTGACCCACGCTTTTTGGGTCACGTGACCAGCCCTTTAGGGGTCTCGTGACCCACCCTTGAGGGGTCCCGTGACCCACCCTTGGGAGGTCACCTGCCCCACCCTTGAGGGGTCACATGACCCACCTTGAGAGGTCACAGCAGTTTTACAGGGTCCCTGCGCACCTGTTCGGCGAAACAGAAGACCTCCCTGCCACTCAGAGGACCGCACTATTTCCCACAGGCCACACTGCCTAGCAGAACCTTCAGCCCCGCACAGACAGTGTGCTAAGGACAGACTTGGGTACAGGGGGCATGGGCGGGGGATTTCCCATGGAACTCTCTAAGGGCCCGGTGCCCTGTGTGGCCCGGGGAGTGCCCATGCCGTTCCTTGACCCCGCAGGACACTTGCATCCAGCAATAAGCAGCCCTCTGCCTCCACGGGGCTCAAACACCTGCGCCCGGTGTGCGGGCACCTGGCGTACGTGGAGGCAAACCCGCAGACCCCTCTGGCCCGAACCCACCACTGCGAAGATCACCCTTTCTTCCATCCGTAAAGGGGTCACGCTTGAGGAGTGGAAGAACATGGGGAGGCCCCCAGGAGATGGCTTTCCTCCGAGCCGCGGCTGGCTCGTTTCGGGCCTATACGTGGGCCGCGCATGCGCACTCAGGCTCCCAAGCACACACCTCCCTCGGCTCACCTAACCCACCCTTTAGAGGTCACAGCAGTTCCACAGGGTCCCTGGGCACCTGTCTGTGGACACAGGAGCCCCCCTGCCACCTAGAGGACCACGCGATTACCGCTGGGGAACACTGCCCAGAAGCACTCCTAGCCTCGCACAGACACTGTGCGCAGGATAGACTTGTGGACGAGAGGCCTGGGTGGGGAATTTTCCAGGGAACTCTCTAAAGGCCAGGTGCCCTCTGTCGCCCTGGGAGTGCCCACGCCGTCCCTTAACCCTGCAGGACACTATCATCCAGCAATAAGCAGCCCTCTGCCTCCACGGGGCTCGAACACCTGGGCCCGTTGTGAGAGCACCTGGCGTACGTGCAGGCAAACCCACAGACCCCTCTGGCCCGAACCCACCACTGCGAAGATCCCCCTTTTCTTCCATCTGTAAAGGGGTCCTCCTTGAGGAGTGGAGGAACATGCGGAGGCCCCCAGGAGATGGCCTTTCTCCGAGCCGCGGCTGGCTGGTTTCGGGCCTATACGTGGGCCGCGCGTGCGCACTCAGGCTCCCCACCACAACCCTCCCTCGGGTCACGGGACTCACCCTTGAGGTGTCTCTTGACCCACCCTTGAGGGGTCACATCACCCACCCCTGAGGGGTCACGTGACCCACCCCAGAGGGGTCACGTGACCCACCCCGGAGGGGTCACGTGACCCACCCCTGAGGGGTCTCGTGACCCGCCCCTGAGGGGTCATGTGACCCACCCTTGAGGGGTCTCGTGACCCACGCTTTTCGGGTCACGTGACCCGCCCTTTAGGGGTCTCGTGACCCACCCTTGAGGGGTCCCGTGACCCACCCTTGAGGGGTCTCGTGACCCATCCTTGGGAGGTCACCTGCTCTACCCTTGAGAGGTCACAGCAGTTTTACAGGGTCCCTGCGCACCTGTTCGGGGAAACAGAAGCCCTCCCTGCCACTCAGAGGACCGCATGATTTCCCACAGGCCACACTGCCTAGCAGCACCTTCAGCCCCGCACAGACAGTGTGCTAAGGACAGACTTGGGTACAGGGGGCGTGGGCGGGGGATTTCCCATGGAACTCTCTAAGGGCCCGGTGCCCTGTGTGGCCCGGGGAGTGCCCATGCCATTCCTTGACCCCGCAGGACACTTGCATCCAGCAATAAGCAACCCTCTGCCTCCACGGGGCTCAAACACCTGCGCCCGGTGTGCGGGCACCTGGCGTACGTGGAGGCAAACCCGCAGACCCCTCTGGCCCGAACCCACCACTGCGAAGATCACCCTTTCTTCCATCCGTAAAAGGGTCACTCTTGAGGAGTGGAAGAACATGGGGAGGCCCCCAGGAGATGGCTTTTCTCTGAGCCGCGGCTGGCTCGTTTCGGGCCTATACGTGGGCCGCGCATGCGCACTCAGGCTCCCAAGCACACACCTCCCTCGGCTCACCTAACCCACCCTTTAGAGGTCACAGCAGTTCCACAGGGTCCCTGGGCACCTGTCTGTGGACACAGGAGCCCCCCTGCCACCTAGAGGACCACGCGATTTCCGCTGGGGAACACTGCCCAGAAGCACTCCTAGCCTCGCACAGACACTGTGCGCAGGATAGACTTGTGGACGAGAGGCCTGGGTGGGGAATTTTCCAGGGAACTCTCTAAAGGCCGGGTGCCCTCTGTCGCCCTGGGAGTGCCCACGCCGTCCCTTAACCCTGCAGGACACTATCATCCAGCACTAAGCAGCCCTCTGCCTCCACGGGGCTCGAACACCTGGGCCAGTTGTGAGAGCACCTGGCGTACGTGCAGGCAAACCCACAAACCCCTCTGGCCCGAACCCACCACTGCGAAGATCCCCCTTTTCTTCCATCTGTAAAGGAGTCCTCCTTGAGGTGTGGAGGAACATGGGGAGGCCCCCAGGAGATGGCTTTTCTCCGAGCCGCGGCTGGCTGGTTTCGGGCCTATACGTGGGCCGTGCGTGCGCACTCAGGCTCCCCACCACAACCCTCCCTCGGGTCACGGGGCTCACCCTTGAGGTGTCTCCTGACCCACCCTTGAGGGGTCACGTCACCCACCCCTGAGGGGTCACATGACCCACCCCAGAGGGGTCACGTGACCCACCCCAGAGGGGTCACGTGACCCACCCCTGAGGGGTCTCGTGACCCACCCCTGAGGAGTCACGTGACCCACCCCTGAGGGGTCTCGTGACCCACCCCAAGGGGTCACGTGACCCACCCCAGAGGGGTCTCGTGACCCACCCCTGAGGGGTCACGTGACCAACCCTTGAGGGGTCTCGTGACCCACGCTTTTCGGGTCACGTGACCAGCCCTTTAGGGGTCTCGTGACCCACCCTTGAGGGGTCCCGTGACCCACCCTTGAGGGGTCTCGTGACCCACCCTTGGGAGGTCACCTGCCCCACCCTTGAGGGGTCACATGACCCACCTTGAGAGGTCACAGCAGTTTTACAGGGTCCCTGCGCACCTGTTCGGCGAAACAGAAGACCTCCCTGCCACTCAGAGGACCGCACGATTTCCCACAGGCCACACTGCCTAGCAGCACCTTCAGCCCCGCACAGACAGTGTGCTAAGGACAGACTTGGGTACAGGGGGCATGGGCGGGGGATTTCCCATGGAACTCTCTAAGGGCCCGGTGCCCTGTTGGCCCGGGGAGTGCCCATGCCGTTCCTTGACCCCGCAGGACACTTGCATCCAGCAATAAGCAGCCCTCTGCCTCCACGGGGCTCAAACACCTGCGCCCGGTGTGCGGGCACCTGGCGTACGTGGAGGCAAACCCGCAGACCCCTCTGGCCCGAACCCACCACTGCGAAGATCACCCTTTCTTCCATCCGTAAAAGGGTCACTCTTGAGGAGTGGAAGAACATGGGGAGGCCCCCAGGAGACGGCTTTTCTCTGAGCCGCGGCTGGCTGGTTTCGGGCCTATACGTGGGCCGCGCGTGCGCACTCAGGCTCCCCACCACAACCCTCCCTCGGGTCACGGGACTCACCCTTGAGGTGTCTCTTGACCCACCCCAGAGGGGTCACGTGACCCACCCCTGAGGGGTCACGTGACCCACCCCTGAGGGGTCTGGTGACCCACCCCTGAGGGGTCACGTGACCCACCCCAGAGGGGTCACGTGACCCACTCCTGAGGGGTCTCGTGACCCGCCCCTGAGGGGTCATGTGACCCACCCTTGAGGGGTCTCGTGACCCACGCTTTTCGGGTCACGTGACCCGCCCTTTAGGGGTCTCGTGACCCACCCTTGAGGGGTCCCGTGACCCACCCTTGAGGGGTCTCGTGACCCACCCTTGGGAGGTCACCTGCTCCACCCTTGAGAGGTCACAGCAGTTTTACAGGGTCCCTGCGCACCTGTTCGGGGAAACAGAAGCCCTCCCTGCCACTCAGAGGACCGCACGATTTCCCACAGGCCACACTGCCTAGCAGCACCTTCAGCCCCGCACAGACAGTGTGCTAAGGACAGACTTGGGTACAGGGGGCGTGGGCGGGGGATTTCCCATGGAACTCTCTAAGGGCCCGGTGCCCTGTGTGGCCCGGGGAGTGCCCATGCCATTCCTTGACCCCGCAGGACACTTGCATCCAGCAATAAGCAGCCCTCTGCCTCCACGGGGCTCAAACACCTGCGCCCGGTGTGCGGGCACCTGGCGTACGTGGAGGCAAACCCGCAGACCCCTCTGGCCCGAACCCACCACTGCGAAGATCACCCTTTCTTCCATCCGTAAAAGGGTCACTCTTGAGGAGTGGAAGAACATGGGGAGGCCCCCAGGAGATGGCTTTTCTCTGAGCCGCGGCTGGCTCGTTTCGGGCCTATACGTGGGCCGCGCATGCGCACTCAGGCTCCCAAGCACACACCTCCCTCGGCTCACCTAACCCACCCTTTAGAGGTCACAGCAGTTCCACAGGGTCCCTGGGCACCTGTCTGTGGACACAGGAGCCCCCCTGCCACCTAGAGGACCACGCGATTTCCGCTGGGGAACACTGCCCAGAAGCACTCCTAGCCTCGCACAGACACTGTGCGCAGGATAGACTTGTGGACGAGAGGCCTGGGTGGGGAATTTTCCAGGGAACTCTCTAAAGGCCGGGTGCCCTCTGTCGCCCTGGGAGTGCCCACGCCGTCCCTTAACCCTGCAGGACACTATCATCCAGCACTAAGCAGCCCTCTGCCTCCACGGGGCTCGAACACCTGGGCCCGTTGTGAGAGCACCTGGCGTACGTGCAGGCAAACCCACAGACCCCTCTGGCCCGAACCCACCACTGCGAAGATCCCCCTTTTCTTCCATCTGTAAAGGGGTCCTCCTTGAGGAGTGGAGGAACATGGGGAGGCCCCCAGGAGATGGCTTTTCTCCGAGCCGCGGCTGGCTGGTTTCGGGCCTATACGTGGGCCGTGCGTGCGCACTCAGGCTCCCCACCACAACCCTCCCTCGGGTCACGGGACTCACCCTTGAGGTGTCTCCTGACCCACCCTTGAGGGGTCACGTCACCCACCCCTGAGGGGTCACATGACCCACCCCAGAGGGGTCACGTGACCCACCCCTGAGGGGTCTCGTGACCCACCCCTGAGGAGTCACGTGACCCACCCCTGAGGGGTCTCGTGACCCACCCCAGAGGGGTCACGTGACCCACCCCTGAGGGGTCACGTGACCCACCCCAGAGGGGTCTCGTGACCCACCCCTGAGGGGTCACGTGACCAACCCTTGAGGGGTCTCGTGACCCACCCCTGAGGAGTCACGTGACCCACCCCTGAGGGGTCTCGTGACCCACCCCAGAGGGGTCACGTGACCCACCCCAGAGGGGTCTCGTGACCCACCCCTGAGGGGTCACGTGACCAACCCTTGAGGGGTCTCGTGACCCTCGCTTTTCGGGTCACGTGACCAGCCCTTTAGGGGTCTCGTGACCCACCCTTGAGGGGTCTCGTGACCCACCCTTGAGGGGTCTCGTGACCCACCCTTGGGAGGTCACCTGCCCCACCCTTGAGGGGTCACATGACCCACCTTGAGAGGTCACAGCAGTTTTACAGGGTCCCTGCGCACCTGTTTGGCGAAACAGAAGACCTCCCTGCCACTCAGAGGACCGCACGATTTCCCACAGGCCACACTGCCTAGCAGCACCTTCAGCCCCGCACAGACAGTGTGCTAAGGACAGACTTGGGTACAGGGGGCATGGGCGGGGGATTTCCCATGGAACTCTCTAAGGGCCCGGTGCCCTGAGTGGCCCGGGGAGTGCCCATGCCGTTCCTTGACCCCGCAGGACACTTGCATCCAGCAATAAGCAGCCCTCTGCCTCCACGGGGCTCAAACACCTGCGCCCGGTGTGCGGGCACCTGGCGTACGTGGAGGCAAACCCGCAGACCCCTCTGGCCCGAACCCACCACTGCGAAGATCACCCTTTCTTCCATCCGTAAAGGGGTCACGCTTGAGGAGTGGAAGAACAGGGGGAGGCCCCCAGGAGATGGCTTTCCTCCGAGCCGCGGCTGGCTCGTATCGGGCCTATACGTGGGCCGCGCATGCGCACTCAGGCTCCCAAGCACACACCTCCCTCGGCTCACCTAACCCACCCTTTAGAGGTCACAGCAGTTCCACAGGGTCCCTGGGCACCTGTCTGTGGACACAGGAGCCCCCCTGCCACCTAGAGGACCACGCGATTACCGCTGGGGAACACTGCCCAGAAGCACTCCTAGCCTCGCACAGACACTGTGCGCAGGATAGACTTGTGGACGAGAGGCCTGGGTGGGGAATTTTCCAGGGAACTCTCTAAAGGCCAGGTGCCCTCTGTCGCCCTGGGAGTGCCCACGCCGTCCCTTAACCCTGCAGGACACTATCATCCAGCACTAAGCAGCCCTCTGCCTCCACGGGGCTCGAACACCTGGGCCCGTTGTGAGAGCACCTGGCGTACGTGCAGGCAAACCCACAGACCCCTCTGGCCCGAACCCACCACTGCGAAGATCCCCCTTTTCTTCCATCTGTAAAGGAGTCCTCCTTGAGGAGTGGAGGAACATGGGGAGGCCCCCAGGAGATGGCTTTTCTCCGAGCCGCGGCTGGCTGGTTTCGGGCCTATACGTGGGCCGTGCGTGCGCACTCAGGCTCCCCACCACAACCCTCCCTCGGGTCACGGGGCTCACCCTTGAGGTGTCTCCTGACCCACCCTTGAGGGGTCACGTCACCCACCCCTGAGGGGTCACATGACCCACCCCAGAGGGGTCACGTGACCCACCCCAGAGGGGTCTCGTGACCCACCCTTGAGGGGTCTCGTGACCCACCCTTGGGAGGTCACCTGCCCCACCCTTGAGGGGTCACATGACCCACCTTGAGAGGTCACAGCAGTTTTACAGGGTCCCTGCGCACCTGTTCGGCGAAACAGAAGACCTCCCTGCCACTCAGAGGACCGCACGATTTCCCACAGGCCACACTGCCTAGCAGCACCTTCAGCCCCGCACAGACAGTGTGCTAAGGACAGACTTGGGTACAGGGGGCATGGGCGGGGGATTTCCCATGGAACTCTCTAAGGGCCCGGTGCCCTGTGTGGCCCGGGGAGTGCCCATGCCGTTCCTTGACCCCGCAGGACACTTGCATCCAGCAATAAGCAGCCCTCTGCCTCCACGGGGCTCAAACACCTGCGCCCGGTGTGCGGGCACCTGGCGTACGTGGAGGCAAACCCGCAGACCCCTCTGGCCCGAACCCACCACTGCGAAGATCACCCTTTCTTCCATCCGTAAAGGGGTCACGCTTGAGGAGTGGAAGAACAGGGGGAGGCCCCCAGGAGATGGCTTTCCTCCGAGCCGCGGCTGGCTCGTATCGGGCCTATACGTGGGCCGCGCATGCGCACTCAGGCTCCCAAGCACACACCTCCCTCGGCTCACCTAACCCACCCTTTAGAGGTCACAGCAGTTCCACAGGGTCCCTGGGCACCTGTCTGTGGACACAGGAGCCCCCCTGCCACCTAGAGGACCACGCGATTTCCGCTGGGGAACACTGCCCAGAAGCACTCCTAGCCTCGCACAGACACTGTGCGCAGGATAGACTTGTGGACGAGAGGCCTGGGTGGGGAATTTTCCAGGGAACTCTCTAAAGGCCGGGTGCCCTCTGTCGCCCTGGGAGTGCCCACGCCGTCCCTTAACCCTGCAGGACACTATCATCCAGCACTAAGCAGCCCTCTGCCTCCACGGGGCTCGAACACCTGGGCCCGTTGTGAGAGCACCTGGCGTACGTGCAGGCAAACCCACAGACCCCTCTGGCCCGAACCCACCACTGCGAAGATCCCCCTTTTCTTCCATCTGTAAAGGGGTCCTCCTTGAGGAGTGGAGGAACATGGGGAGGCCCCCAGGAGATGGCTTTTCTCCGAGCCGCGGCTGGCTGGTTTCGGGCCTATACGTGGGCCGTGCGTGCGCACTCAGGCTCCCCACCACAACCCTCCCTCGGGTCACGGGACTCACCCTTGAGGTGTCTCCTGACCCACCCTTGAGGGGTCACGTCCCCCACCCCTGAGGGGTCACATGACCCACCCCAGAGGGGTCACGTGACCCACACCTGAGGGGTCTCGTGACCCACCCCTGAGGAGTCACGTGACCCACCCCTGAGGGGTCTCGTGACCCACCCCAGAGGGGTCACGTGACCCACCCCTGAGGGGTCACGTGACCCACCCCAGAGGGGTCTCGTGACCCACCCCTGAGGGGTCACGTGACCAACCCTTGAGGGGTCTCGTGACCCACGCTTTTTGGGTCACGTGACCAGCCCTTTAGGGGTCTCGTGACCCACCCTTGAGGGGTCCCGTGACCCACCCTTGGGAGGTCACCTGCCCCACCCTTGAGGGGTCACATGACCCACCTTGAGAGGTCACAGCAGTTTTACAGGGTCCCTGCGCACCTGTTCGGCGAAACAGAAGACCTCCCTGCCACTCAGAGGACCGCACTATTTCCCACAGGCCACACTGCCTAGCAGAACCTTCAGCCCCGCACAGACAGTGTGCTAAGGACAGACTTGGGTACAGGGGGCATGGGCGGGGGATTTCCCATGGAACTCTCTAAGGGCCCGGTGCCCTGTGTGGCCCGGGGAGTGCCCATGCCGTTCCTTGACCCCGCAGGACACTTGCATCCAGCAATAAGCAGCCCTCTGCCTCCACGGGGCTCAAACACCTGCGCCCGGTGTGCGGGCACCTGGCGTACGTGGAGGCAAACCCGCAGACCCCTCTGGCCCGAACCCACCACTGCGAAGATCACCCTTTCTTCCATCCGTAAAGGGGTCACGCTTGAGGAGTGGAAGAACATGGGGAGGCCCCCAGGAGATGGCTTTCCTCCGAGCCGCGGCTGGCTCGTTTCGGGCCTATACGTGGGCCGCGCATGCGCACTCAGGCTCCCAAGCACACACCTCCCTCGGCTCACCTAACCCACCCTTTAGAGGTCACAGCAGTTCCACAGGGTCCCTGGGCAACTGTCTGTGGACACAGGAGCCCCCCTGCCACCTAGAGGACCACGCGATTACCGCTGGGGAACACTGCCCAGAAGCACTCCTAGCCTCGCACAGACACTGTGCGCAGGATAGACTTGTGGACGAGAGGCCTGGGTGGGGAATTTTCCAGGGAACTCTCTAAAGGCCAGGTGCCCTCTGTCGCCCTGGGAGTGCCCACGCCGTCCCTTAACCCTGCAGGACACTATCATCCAGCAATAAGCAGCCCTCTGCCTCCACGGGGCTCGAACACCTGGGCCCGTTGTGAGAGCACCTGGCGTACGTGCAGGCAAACCCACAGACCCCTCTGGCCCGAACCCACCACTGCGAAGATCCCCCTTTTCTTCCATCTGTAAAGGGGTCCTCCTTGAGGAGTGGAGGAACATGCGGAGGCCCCCAGGAGATGGCCTTTCTCCGAGCCGCGGCTGGCTGGTTTCGGGCCTATACGTGGGCCGCGCGTGCGCACTCAGGCTCCCCACCACAACCCTCCCTCGGGTCACGGGGCTCACCCTTGAGGTGTCTCCTGACCCACCCTTGAGGGGTCACGTCACCCACCCCTGAGGGGTCACATGACCCACCCCAGAGGGGTCACGTGACCCACCCCAGAGGGGTCACGTGACCCACCCCTGAGGGGTCTCGTGACCCACCCCTGAGGAGTCACGTGACCCACCCCTGAGGGGTCTCGTGACCCACCCCAGAGGGGTCACGTGACCCACCCCAGAGGGGTCTCGTGACCCACCCCTGAGGGGTCACGTGACCAACCCTTGAGGGGTCTCGTGACCCTCGCTTTTCGGGTCACGTGACCAGCCCTTTAGGGGTCTCGTGACCCACCCTTGAGGGGTCTCGTGACCCACCCTTGAGGGGTCTCGTGACCCACCCTTGGGAGGTCACCTGCCCCACCCTTGAGGGGTCACATGACCCACCTTGAGAGGTCACAGCAGTTTTACAGGGTCCCTGCGCACCTGTTCGGCGAAACAGAAGACCTCCCTGCCACTCAGAGGACCGCACGATTTCCCACAGGCCACACTGCCTAGCAGCACCTTCAGCCCCGCACAGACAGTGTGCTAAGGACAGACTTGGGTACAGGGGGCATGGGCGGGGGATTTCCCATGGAACTCTCTAAGGGCCCGGTGCCCTGTGTGGCCCGGGGAGTGCCCATGCCGTTCCTTGACCCCGCAGGACACTTGCATCCAGCAATAAGCAGCCCTCTGCCTCCACGGGGCTCAAACACCTGCGCCCGGTGTGCGGGCACCTGGCGTACGTGGAGGCAAACCCGCAGACCCCTCTGGCCCGAACCCACCACTGCGAAGATCACCCTTTCTTCCATCCGTAAAGGGGTCACGCTTGAGGAGTGGAAGAACAGGGGGAGGCCCCCAGGAGATGGCTTTCCTCCGAGCCGCGGCTGGCTCGTATCGGGCCTATACGTGGGCCGCGCATGCGCACTCAGGCTCCCAAGCACACACCTCCCTCGGCTCACCTAACCCACCCTTTAGAGGTCACAGCAGTTCCACAGGGTCCCTGGGCACCTGTCTGTGGACACAGGAGCCCCCCTGCCACCTAGAGGACCACGCGATTACCGCTGGGGAACACTGCCCAGAAGCACTCCTAGCCTCGCACAGACACTGTGCGCAGGATAGACTTGTGGACGAGAGGCCTGGGTGGGGAATTTTCCAGGGAACTCTCTAAAGGCCAGGTGCCCTCTGTCGCCCTGGGAGTGCCCACGCCGTCCCTTAACCCTGCAGGACACTATCATCCAGCACTAAGCAGCCCTCTGCCTCCACGGGGCTCGAACACCTGGGCCAGTTGTGAGAGCACCTGGCGTACGTGCAGGCAAACCCACAGACCCCTCTGGCCCGAACCCACCACTGCGAAGATCCCCCTTTTCTTCCATCTGTAAAGGGGTGCTCCTTGAGGAGTGGAGGAACATGCGGAGGCCCCCAGGAGATGGCCTTTCTCCGAGCCGCGGCTGGCTGGTTTCGGGCCTATACGTGGGCCGCGCGTGCGCACTCAGGCTCCCCACCACAACCCTCCCTCGGGTCACGGGACTCACCCTTGAGGTGTCTCTTGACCCACCCTTGAGGGGTCACATCACCCACCCCTGAGGGGTCACGTGACCCACCCCAGAGGGGTCACGTGACCCACCCCTGAGGGGTCACGTGACCCACCCCTGAGGGGTCTGGTGACCCACCCCTGAGGGGTCACGTGACCCACCCCAGAGGGGTCACGTGACCCACTCCTGAGGGGTCTCGTGACCCACCCCTGAGGGGTCATGTGACCCACCCTTGAGGGGTCTCGTGACCCACGCTTTTCGGGTCACGTGACCCGCCCTTTAGGGGTCTCGTGACCCACCCTTGAGGGGTCTCGTGACCCACCCTTGGGAGGTCACCTGCTCCACCCTTGAGAGGTCACAGCAGTTTTACAGGGTCCCTGCGCACCTGTTCGGGGAAACAGAAGCCCTCCCTGCCACTCAGAGGACCGCACGATTTCCCACAGGCCACACTGCCTAGCAGCACCTTCAGCCCCGCACAGACAGTGTGCTAAGGACAGACTTGGGTACAGGGGGCGTGGGCGGGGGATTTCCCATGGAACTCTCTAAGGGCCCGGTGCCCTGTGTGGCCCGGGGAGTGCCCATGCCATTCCTTGATCCCGCAGGACACTTGCATCCAGCAATAAGCAGCCCTCTGCCTCCACGGGGCTCAAACACCTGCGCCCGGTGTGCGGGCACCTGGCGTACGTGGAGGCAAACCCGCAGACCCCTCTGGCCCGAACCCACCACTGCGAAGATCACCCTTTCTTCCATCCGTAAAAGGGTCACTCTTGAGGAGTGGAAGAACATGGGGAGGCCCCCAGGAGATGGCTTTCCTCCGAGCCGCGGCTGGCTCGTATCGGGCCTATACGTGGGCCGCGCATGCGCACTCAGGCTCCCAAGCACACACCTCCCTCGGCTCACCTAACCCACCCTTTAGAGGTCACAGCAGTTCCACAGGGTCCCTGGGCACCTGTCTGTGGACACAGGAGCCCCCCTGCCACCTAGAGGACCACGCGATTACCGCTGGGGAACACTGCCCAGAAGCACTCCTAGCCTCGCACAGACACTGTGCGCAGGATAGACTTGTGGACGAGAGGCCTGGGTGGGGAATTTTCCAGGGAACTCTCTAAAGGCCAGGTGCCCTCTGTCGCCCTGGGAGTGCCCACGCCGTCCCTTAACCCTGCAGGACACTATCATCCAGCACTAAGCAGCCCTCTGCCTTCACGGGGCTCGAACACCTGGGCCAGTTGTGAGAGCACCTGGCGTACGTGCAGGCAAACCCACAGACCCCTCTGGCCCGAACCCACCACTGCGAAGATCCCCCTTTTCTTCCATCTGTAAAGGAGTCCTCCTTGAGGAGTGGAGGAACATGGGGAGGCACCCAGGAGATGGCTTTTCTCCGAGCCGCGGCTGGCTGGTTTCGGGCCTATACGTGGGCCGTGCGTGCGCACTCAGGCTCCCCACCACAACCCTCCCTCGGGTCACGGGGCTCACCCTTGAGGTGTCTCCTGACCCACCCTTGAGGGGTCACGTCACCCACCCCTGAGGGGTCACATGACCCACCCCAGAGGGGTCACGTGACCCACCCCTGAGGGGTCTCGTGACCCACCCCTGAGGAGTCACGTGACCCACCCCTGAGGGGTCTCGTGACCCACCCCAGAGGGGTCACGTGACCCACCCCAGAGGGGTCTCGTGACCCACCCCTGAGGGGTCACGTGACCAACCCTTGAGGGGTCTCGTGACCCTCGCTTTTCGGGTCACGTGACCAGCCCTTTAGGGGTCTCGTGACCCACCCTTGAGGGGTCTCGTGACCCACCCTTGAGGGGTCTCGTGACCCACCCTTGGGAGGTCACCTGCCCCACCCTTGAGGGGTCACATGACCCACCTTGAGAGGTCACAGCAGTTTTACAGGGTCCCTGCGCACCTGTTTGGCGAAACAGAAGACCTCCCTGCCACTCAGAGGACCGCACGATTTCCCACAGGCCACACTGCCTAGCAGCACCTTCAGCCCCGCACAGACAGTGTGCTAAGGACAGACTTGGGTACAGGGGGCATGGGCGGGGGATTTCCCATGGAACTCTCTAAGGGCCCGGTGCCCTGTGTGGCCCGGGGAGTGCCCATGCCGTTCCTTGACCCCGCAGGACACTTGCATCCAGCAATAAGCAGCCCTCTGCCTCCACGGGGCTCAAACACCTGCGCCCGGTGTGCGGGCACCTGGCGTACGTGGAGGCAAACCCGCAGACCCCTCTGGCCCGAACCCACCACTGCGAAGATCACCCTTTCTTCCATCCGTAAAGGGGTCACGCTTGAGGAGTGGAAGAACAGGGGGAGGCCCCCAGGAGATGGCTTTCCTCCGAGCCGCGGCTGGCTCGTATCGGGCCTATACGTGGGCCGCGCATGCGCACTCAGGCTCCCAAGCACACACCTCCCTCGGCTCACCTAACCCACCCTTTAGAGGTCACAGCAGTTCCACAGGGTCCCTGGGCACCTGTCTGTGGACACAGGAGCCCCCCTGCCACCTAGAGGACCACGCGATTACCGCTGGGGAACACTGCCCAGAAGCACTCCTAGCCTCGCACAGACACTGTGCGCAGGATAGACTTGTGGACGAGAGGCCTGGGTGGGGAATTTTCCAGGGAACTCTCTAAAGGCCAGGTGCCCTCTGTCGCCCTGGGAGTGCCCACGCCGTCCCTTAACCCTGCAGGACACTATCATCCAGCACTAAGCAGCCCTCTGCCTCCACGGGGCTCGAACACCTGGGCCAGTTGTGAGAGCACCTGGCGTACGTGCAGGCAAACCCACAGACCCCTCTGGCCCGAACCCACCACTGCGAAGATCCCCCTTTTCTTCCATCTGTAAAGGGGTGCTCCTTGAGGAGTGGAGGAACATGCGGAGGCCCCCAGGAGATGGCCTTTCTCCGAGCCGCGGCTGGCTGGTTTCGGGCCTATACGTGGGCCGCGCGTGCGCACTCAGGCTCCCCACCACAACCCTCCCTCGGGTCACGGGACTCACCCTTGAGGTGTCTCTTGACCCACCCTTGAGGGGTCACATCACCCACCCCTGAGGGGTCACGTGACCCACCCCAGAGGGGTCACGTGACCCACCCCTGAGGGGTCACGTGACCCACCCCTGAGGGGTCTGGTGACCCACCCCTGAGGGGTCACGTGACCCACCCCAGAGGGGTCACGTGACCCACTCCTGAGGGGTCTCGTGACCCACCCCTGAGGGGTCATGTGACCCACCCTTGAGGGGTCTCGTGACCCACGCTTTTCGGGTCACGTGACCCGCCCTTTAGGGGTCTCGTGACCCACCCTTGAGGGGTCCCGTGACCCACCCTTGAGGGGTCTCGTGACCCACCCTTGGGAGGTCACCTGCTCCACCCTTGAGAGGTCACAGCAGTTTTACAGGGTCCCTGCGCACCTGTTCGGGGAAACAGAAGCCCTCCCTGCCACTCAGAGGACCGCACGATTTCCCACAGGCCACACTGCCTAGCAGCACCTTCAGCCCCGCACAGACAGTGTGCTAAGGACAGACTTGGGTACAGGGGGCGTGGGCGGGGGATTTCCCATGGAACTCTCTAAGGGCCCGGTGCCCTGTGTGGCCCGGGGAGTGCCCATGCCATTCCTTGATCCCGCAGGACACTTGCATCCAGCAATAAGCAGCCCTCTGCCTCCACGGGGCTCAAACACCTGCGCCCGGTGTGCGGGCACCTGGCGTACGTGGAGGCAAACCCGCAGACCCCTCTGGCACGAACCCACCACTGCGAAGATCACCCTTTCTTCCATCCGTAAAAGGGTCACTCTTGAGGAGTGGAAGAACATGGGGAGGCCCCCAGGAGATGGCTTTCCTCCGAGCCGCGGCTGGCTCGTATCGGGCCTATACGTGGGCCGCGCATGCGCACTCAGGCTCCCAAGCACACACCTCCCTCGGCTCACCTAACCCACCCTTTAGAGGTCACAGCAGTTCCACAGGGTCCCTGGGCACCTGTCTGTGGACACAGGAGCCCCCCTGCCACCTAGAGGACCACGCGATTACCGCTGGGGAACACTGCCCAGAAGCACTCCTAGCCTCGCACAGACACTGTGCGCAGGATAGACTTGTGGACGAGAGGCCTGGGTGGGGAATTTTCCAGGGAACTCTCTAAAGGCCAGGTGCCCTCTGTCGCCCTGGGAGTGCCCACGCCGTCCCTTAACCCTGCAGGACACTATCATCCAGCACTAAGCAGCCCTCTGCCTTCACGGGGCTCGAACACCTGGGCCAGTTGTGAGAGCACCTGGCGTACGTGCAGGCAAACCCACAGACCCCTCTGGCCCGAACCCACCACTGCGAAGATCCCCCTTTTCTTCCATCTGTAAAGGAGTCCTCCTTGAGGAGTGGAGGAACATGGGGAGGCACCCAGGAGATGGCTTTTCTCCGAGCCGCGGCTGGCTGGTTTCGGGCCTATACGTGGGCCGTGCGTGCGCACTCAGGCTCCCCACCACAACCCTCCCTCGGGTCACGGGGCTCACCCTTGAGGTGTCTCCTGACCCACCCTTGAGGGGTCACGTCACCCACCCCTGAGGGGTCACATGACCCACCCCAGAGGGGTCACGTGACCCACCCCTGAGGGGTCTCGTGACCCACCCCTGAGGAGTCACGTGACCCACCCCTGAGGGGTCTCGTGACCCACCCCAGAGGGGTCACGTGACCCACCCCAGAGGGGTCTCGTGACCCACCCCTGAGGGGTCACGTGACCAACCCTTGAGGGGTCTCGTGACCCTCGCTTTTCGGGTCACGTGACCAGCCCTTTAGGGGTCTCGTGACCCACCCTTGAGGGGTCTCGTGACCCACCCTTGAGGGGTCTCGTGACCCACCCTTGGGAGGTCACCTGCCCCACCCTTGAGGGGTCACATGACCCACCTTGAGAGGTCACAGCAGTTTTACAGGGTCCCTGCGCACCTGTTCGGCGAAACAGAAGACCTCCCTGCCACTCAGAGGACCGCACGATTTCCCACAGGCCACACTGCCTAGCAGCACCTTCAGCCCCGCACAGACAGTGTGCTAAGGACAGACTTGGGTACAGGGGGCATGGGCGGGGGATTTCCCATGGAACTCTCTAAGGGCCCGGTGCCCTGTGTGGCCCGGGGAGTGCCCATGCCGTTCCTTGACCCCGCAGGACACTTGCATCCAGCAATAAGCAGCCCTCTGCCTCCACGGGGCTCAAACACCTGCGCCCGGTGTGCGGGCACCTGGCGTACGTGGAGGCAAACCCGCAGACCCCTCTGGCCCGAACCCACCACTGCGAAGATCACCCTTTCTTCCATCCGTAAAGGGGTCACGCTTGAGGAGTGGAAGAACAGGGGGAGGCCCCCAGGAGATGGCTTTCCTCCGAGCCGCGGCTGGCTCGTATCGGGCCTATACGTGGGCCGCGCATGCGCACTCAGGCTCCCAAGCACACACCTCCCTCGGCTCACCTAACCCACCCTTTAGAGGTCACAGCAGTTCCACAGGGTCCCTGGGCACCTGTCTGTGGACACAGGAGCCCCCCTGCCACCTAGAGGACCACGCGATTACCGCTGGGGAACACTGCCCAGAAGCACTCCTAGCCTCGCACAGACACTGTGCGCAGGATAGACTTGTGGACGAGAGGCCTGGGTGGGGAATTTTCCAGGGAACTCTCTAAAGGCCAGGTGCCCTCTGTCGCCCTGGGAGTGCCCACGCCGTCCCTTAACCCTGCAGGACACTATCATCCAGCACTAAGCAGCCCTCTGCCTTCACGGGGCTCGAACACCTGGGCCAGTTGTGAGAGCACCTGGCGTACGTGCAGGCAAACCCACAGACCCCTCTGGCCCGAACCCACCACTGCGAAGATCCCCCTTTTCTTCCATCTGTAAAGGAGTCCTCCTTGAGGAGTGGAGGAACATGGGGAGGCACCCAGGAGATGGCTTTTCTCCGAGCCGCGGCTGGCTGGTTTCGGGCCTATACGTGGGCCGTGCGTGCGCACTCAGGCTCCCCACCACAACCCTCCCTCGGGTCACGGGGCTCACCCTTGAGGTGTCTCCTGACCCACCCTTGAGGGGTCACGTCACCCACCCCTGAGGGGTCACATGACCCACCCCAGAGGGGTCACGTGACCCACCCCTGAGGGGTCTCGTGACCCACCCCTGAGGAGTCACGTGACCCACCCCTGAGGGGTCTCGTGACCCACCCCAGAGGGGTCACGTGACCCACCCCAGAGGGGTCTCGTGACCCACCCCTGAGGGGTCACGTGACCAACCCTTGAGGGGTCTCGTGACCCTCGCTTTTCGGGTCACGTGACCAGCCCTTTAGGGGTCTCGTGACCCACCCTTGAGGGGTCTCGTGACCCACCCTTGAGGGGTCTCGTGACCCACCCTTGGGAGGTCACCTGCCCCACCCTTGAGGGGTCACATGACCCACCTTGAGAGGTCACAGCAGTTTTACAGGGTCCCTGCGCACCTGTTCGGCGAAACAGAAGACCTCCCTGCCACTCAGAGGACCGCACGATTTCCCACAGGCCACACTGCCTAGCAGCACCTTCAGCCCCGCACAGACAGTGTGCTAAGGACAGACTTGGGTACAGGGGGCATGGGCGGGGGATTTCCCATGGAACTCTCTAAGGGCCCGGTGCCCTGTGTGGCCCGGGGAGTGCCCATGCCGTTCCTTGACCCCGCAGGACACTTGCATCCAGCAATAAGCAGCCCTCTGCCTCCACGGGGCTCAAACACCTGCGCCCGGTGTGCGGGCACCTGGCGTACGTGGAGGCAAACCCGCAGACCCCTCTGGCCCGAACCCACCACTGCGAAGATCACCCTTTCTTCCATCCGTAAAGGGGTCACGCTTGAGGAGTGGAAGAACAGGGGGAGGCCCCCAGGAGATGGCTTTCCTCCGAGCCGCGGCTGGCTCGTATCGGGCCTATACGTGGGCCGCGCATGCGCACTCAGGCTCCCAAGCACACACCTCCCTCGGCTCACCTAACCCACCCTTTAGAGGTCACAGCAGTTCCACAGGGTCCCTGGGCACCTGTCTGTGGACACAGGAGCCCCCCTGCCACCTAGAGGACCACGCGATTACCGCTGGGGAACACTGCCCAGAAGCACTCCTAGCCTCGCACAGACACTGTGCGCAGGATAGACTTGTGGACGAGAGGCCTGGGTGGGGAATTTTCCAGGGAACTCTCTAAAGGCCAGGTGCCCTCTGTCGCCCTGGGAGTGCCCACGCCGTCCCTTAACCCTGCAGGACACTATCATCCAGCAATAAGCAGCCCTCTGCCTCCACGGGGCTCGAACACCTGGGCCCGTTGTGAGAGCACCTGGCGTACGTGCAGGCAAACCCACAGACCCCTCTGGCCCGAACCCACCACTGCGAAGATCCCCCTTTTCTTCCATCTGTAAAGGGGTCCTCCTTGAGGAGTGGAGGAACATGCGGAGGCCCCCAGGAGATGGCCTTTCTCCGAGCCGCGGCTGGCTGGTTTCGGGCCTATACGTGGGCCGCGCGTGCGCACTCAGGCTCCCCACCACAACCCTCCCTCGGGTCACGGGACTCACCCTTGAGGTGTCTCTTGACCCACCCTTGAGGGGTCACATCACCCACCCCTGAGGGGTCACGTGACCCACCCCAGAGGGGTCACGTGACCCACCCCTGAGGGGTCACGTGACCCAGCCCTGAGGGGTCTGGTGACCCACCCCTGAGGGGTCACGTGACCCACCCCAGAGGGGTCACGTGACCCACTCCTGGGGGGTCTCGTGACCCGCCCCTGAGGGGTCATGTGACCCACCCTTGAGGGGTCTCGTGACCCACGCTTTTCGGGTCACGTGACCCGCCCTTTAGGGGTCTCGTGACCCACCCTTGAGGGGTCCCGTGACCCACCCTTGAGGGGTCTCGTGACCCACCCTTGGGAGGTCACCTGCTCCACCCTTGAGAGGTCACAGCAGTTTTACAGGGTCCCTGCGCACCTGTTCGGGGAAACAGAAGCCCTCCCTGCCACTCAGAGGACCGCACGATTTCCCACAGGCCACACTGCCTAGCAGCACCTTCAGCCCCGCACAGACAGTGTGCTAAGGACAGACTTGGGTACAGGGGGCGTGGGCGGGGGATTTCCCATGGAACTCTCTAAGGGCCCGGTGCCCTGTGTGGCCCGGGGAGTGCCCATGCCGTTCCTTGACCCCGCAGGACACTTGCATCCAGCAATAAGCAGCCCTCTGCCTCCACGGGGCTCAAACACCTGCGCCCGGTGTGCGGGCACCTGGCGTACGTGGAGGCAAACCCGCAGACCCCTCTGGCCCGAACCCACCACTGCGAAGATCACCCTTTCTTCCATCCGTAAAGGGGTCACGCTTGAGGAGTGGAAGAACAGGGGGAGGCCCCCAGGAGATGGCTTTTCTCTGAGCCGCGGCTGGCTCGTTTCGGGCCTATACGTGGGCCGCGCATGCGCACTCAGGCTCCCAAGCACACACCTCCCTCGGCTCACCTAACCCACCCTTTAGAGGTCACAGCAGTTCCACAGGGTCCCTGGGCACCTGTCTGTGGACACAGGAGCCCCCCTGCCACCTAGAGGACCACGCGATTTCCGCTGGGGAACACTGCCCAGAAGCACTCCTAGCCTCGCACAGACACTGTGCGCAGGATAGACTTGTGGACGAGAGGCCTGGGTGGGGAATTTTCCAGGGAACTCTCTAAAGGCCGGGTGCCCTCTGTCGCCCTGGGAGTGCCCACGCCGTCCCTTAACCCTGCAGGACACTATCATCCAGCACTAAGCAGCCCTCTGCCTCCACGGGGCTCGAACACCTGGGCCCGTTGTGAGAGCACCTGGCGTACGTGCAGGCAAACCCACAGACCCCTCTGGCCCGAACCCACCACTGCGAAGATCCCCCTTTTCTTCCATCTGTAAAGGGGTCCTCCTTGAGGAGTGGAGGAACATGGGGAGGCCCCCAGGAGATGGCTTTTCTCCGAGCCGCGGCTGGCTGGTTTCGGGCCTATACGTGGGCCGTGCGTGCGCACTCAGGCTCCCCACCACAACCCTCCCTCGGGTCACGGGACTCACCCTTGAGGTGTCTCCTGACCCACCCTTGAGGGGTCACGTCACCCACCCCTGAGGGGTCACATGACCCACCCCAGAGGGGTCACGTGACCCACCCCTGAGGGGTCTCGTGACCCACCCCTGAGGAGTCACGTGACCCACCCCTGAGGGGTCTCGTGACCCACCCCAGAGGGGTCACGTGACCCACCCCTGAGGGGTCACGTGACCCACCCCAGAGGGGTCTCGTGACCCACCCCTGAGGGGTCACGTGACCAACCCTTGAGGGGTCTCGTGACCCACCCCTGAGGAGTCACGTGACCCACCCCTGAGGGGTCTCGTGACCCACCCCAGAGGGGTCACGTGACCCACCCCAGAGGGGTCTCGTGACCCACCCCTGAGGGGTCACGTGACCAACCCTTGAGGGGTCTCGTGACCCTCGCTTTTCGGGTCACGTGACCAGCCCTTTAGGGGTCTCGTGACCCACCCTTGAGGGGTCTCGTGACCCACCCTTGAGGGGTCTCGTGACCCACCCTTGGGAGGTCACCTGCCCCACCCTTGAGGGGTCACATGACCCACCTTGAGAGGTCACAGCAGTTTTACAGGGTCCCTGCGCACCTGTTCGGCGAAACAGAAGACCTCCCTGCCACTCAGAGGACCGCACGATTTCCCACAGGCCACACTGCCTAGCAGCACCTTCAGCCCCGCACAGACAGTGTGCTAAGGACAGACTTGGGTACAGGGGGCATGGGCGGGGGATTTCCCATGGAACTCTCTAAGGGCCCGGTGCCCTGAGTGGCCCGGGGAGTGCCCATGCCGTTCCTTGACCCCGCAGGACACTTGCATCCAGCAATAAGCAGCCCTCTGCCTCCACGGGGCTCAAACACCTGCGCCCGGTGTGCGGGCACCTGGCGTACGTGGAGGCAAACCCGCAGACCCCTCTGGCCCGAACCCACCACTGCGAAGATCACCCTTTCTTCCATCCGTAAAGGGGTCACGCTTGAGGAGTGGAAGAACAGGGGGAGGCCCCCAGGAGATGGCTTTCCTCCGAGCCGCGGCTGGCTCGTATCGGGCCTATACGTGGGCCGCGCATGCGCACTCAGGCTCCCAAGCACACACCTCCCTCGGCTCACCTAACCCACCCTTTAGAGGTCACAGCAGTTCCACAGGGTCCCTAGGCACCTGTCTGTGGACACAGGAGCCCCCCTGCCACCTAGAGGACCACGCGATTACCGCTGGGGAACACTGCCCAGAAGCACTCCTAGCCTCGCACAGACACTGTGCGCAGGATAGACTTGTGGACGAGAGGCCTGGGTGGGGAATTTTCCAGGGAACTCTCTAAAGGCCAGGTGCCCTCTGTCGCCCTGGGAGTGCCCACGCCGTCCCTTAACCCTGCAGGACACTATCATCCAGCACTAAGCAGCCCTCTGCCTCCACGGGGCTCGAACACCTGGGCCCGTTGTGAGAGCACCTGGCGTACGTGCAGGCAAACCCACAGACCCCTCTGGCCCGAACCCACCACTGCGAAGATCCCCCTTTTCTTCCATCTGTAAAGGAGTCCTCCTTGAGGAGTGGAGGAACATGGGGAGGCCCCCAGGAGATGGCTTTTCTCCGAGCCGCGGCTGGCTGGTTTCGGGCCTATACGTGGGCCGTGCGTGCGCACTCAGGCTCCCCACCACAACCCTCCCTCGGGTCACGGGGCTCACCCTTGAGGTGTCTCCTGACCCACCCTTGAGGGGTCACGTCACCCACCCCTGAGGGGTCACATGACCCACCCCAGAGGGGTCACGTGACCCACCCCAGAGGGGTCTCGTGACCCACCCTTGAGGGGTCTCGTGACCCACCCTTGGGAGGTCACCTGCCCCACCCTTGAGGGGTCACATGACCCACCTTGAGAGGTCACAGCAGTTTTACAGGGTCCCTGCGCACCTGTTCGGCGAAACAGAAGACCTCCCTGCCACTCAGAGGACCGCACGATTTCCCACAGGCCACACTGCCTAGCAGCACCTTCAGCCCCGCACAGACAGTGTGCTAAGGACAGACTTGGGTACAGGGGGCATGGGCGGGGGATTTCCCATGGAACTCTCTAAGGGCCCGGTGCCCTGTGTGGCCCGGGGAGTGCCCATGCCGTTCCTTGACCCCGCAGGACACTTGCATCCAGCAATAAGCAGCCCTCTGCCTCCACGGGGCTCAAACACCTGCGCCCGGTGTGCGGGCACCTGGCGTACGTGGAGGCAAACCCGCAGACCCCTCTGGCCCGAACCCACCACTGCGAAGATCACCCTTTCTTCCATCCGTAAAGGGGTCACGCTTGAGGAGTGGAAGAACAGGGGGAGGCCCCCAGGAGATGGCTTTCCTCCGAGCCGCGGCTGGCTCGTATCGGGCCTATACGTGGGCCGCGCATGCGCACTCAGGCTCCCAAGCACACACCTCCCTCGGCTCACCTAACCCACCCTTTAGAGGTCACAGCAGTTCCACAGGGTCCCTGGGCACCTGTCTGTGGACACAGGAGCCCCCCTGCCACCTAGAGGACCACGCGATTTCCGCTGGGGAACACTGCCCAGAAGCACTCCTAGCCTCGCACAGACACTGTGCGCAGGATAGACTTGTGGACGAGAGGCCTGGGTGGGGAATTTTCCAGGGAACTCTCTAAAGGCCGGGTGCCCTCTGTCGCCCTGGGAGTGCCCACGCCGTCCCTTAACCCTGCAGGACACTATCATCCAGCACTAAGCAGCCCTCTGCCTCCACGGGGCTCGAACACCTGGGCCCGTTGTGAGAGCACCTGGCGTACGTGCAGGCAAACCCACAGACCCCTCTGGCCCGAACCCACCACTGCGAAGATCCCCCTTTTCTTCCATCTGTAAAGGGGTCCTCCTTGAGGAGTGGAGGAACATGGGGAGGCCCCCAGGAGATGGCTTTTCTCCGAGCCGCGGCTGGCTGGTTTCGGGCCTATACGTGGGCCGTGCGTGCGCACTCAGGCTCCCCACCACAACCCTCCCTCGGGTCACGGGACTCACCCTTGAGGTGTCTCCTGACCCACCCTTGAGGGGTCACGTCCCCCACCCCTGAGGGGTCACATGACCCACCCCAGAGGGGTCACGTGACCCACACCTGAGGGGTCTCGTGACCCACCCCTGAGGAGTCACGTGACCCACCCCTGAGGGGTCTCGTGACCCACCCCAGAGGGGTCACGTGACCCACCCCTGAGGGGTCACGTGACCCACCCCAGAGGGGTCTCGTGACCCACCCCTGAGGGGTCACGTGACCAACCCTTGAGGGGTCTCGTGACCCACGCTTTTTGGGTCACGTGACCAGCCCTTTAGGGGTCTCGTGACCCACCCTTGAGGGGTCCCGTGACCCACCCTTGGGAGGTCACCTGCCCCACCCTTGAGGGGTCACATGACCCACCTTGAGAGGTCACAGCAGTTTTACAGGGTCCCTGCGCACCTGTTCGGCGAAACAGAAGACCTCCCTGCCACTCAGAGGACCGCACTATTTCCCACAGGCCACACTGCCTAGCAGAACCTTCAGCCCCGCACAGACAGTGTGCTAAGGACAGACTTGGGTACAGGGGGCATGGGCGGGGGATTTCCCATGGAACTCTCTAAGGGCCCGGTGCCCTGTGTGGCCCGGGGAGTGCCCATGCCGTTCCTTGACCCCGCAGGACACTTGCATCCAGCAATAAGCAGCCCTCTGCCTCCACGGGGCTCAAACACCTGCGCCCGGTGTGCGGGCACCTGGCGTACGTGGAGGCAAACCCGCAGACCCCTCTGGCCCGAACCCACCACTGCGAAGATCACCCTTTCTTCCATCCGTAAAGGGGTCACGCTTGAGGAGTGGAAGAACATGGGGAGGCCCCCAGGAGATGGCTTTCCTCCGAGCCGCGGCTGGCTCGTTTCGGGCCTATACGTGGGCCGCGCATGCGCACTCAGGCTCCCAAGCACACACCTCCCTCGGCTCACCTAACCCACCCTTTAGAGGTCACAGCAGTTCCACAGGGTCCCTGGGCAACTGTCTGTGGACACAGGAGCCCCCCTGCCACCTAGAGGACCACGCGATTACCGCTGGGGAACACTGCCCAGAAGCACTCCTAGCCTCGCACAGACACTGTGCGCAGGATAGACTTGTGGACGAGAGGCC
Organism: Desmodus rotundus; assembly: GCF_022682495.2. NCBI lineage: Eukaryota > Metazoa > Chordata > Mammalia > Chiroptera > Phyllostomidae > Desmodus > Desmodus rotundus. The sequence goes on along the minus strand of NW_026527175.1, from coordinate 23,893 downwards.
TGGGTGGGGAATTTTCCAGGGAACTCTCTAAAGGCCAGGTGCCCTCTGTCGCCCTGGGAGTGCCCACGCCGTCCCTTAACCCTGCAGGACACTATCATCCAGCAATAAGCAGCCCTCTGCCTCCACGGGGCTCGAACACCTGGGCCCGTTGTGAGAGCACCTGGCGTACGTGCAGGCAAACCCACAGACCCCTCTGGCCCGAACCCACCACTGCGAAGATCCCCCTTTTCTTCCATCTGTAAAGGGGTCCTCCTTGAGGAGTGGAGGAACATGCGGAGGCCCCCAGGAGATGGCCTTTCTCCGAGCCGCGGCTGGCTGGTTTCGGGCCTATACGTGGGCCGCGCGTGCGCACTCAGGCTCCCCACCACAACCCTCCCTCGGGTCACGGGGCTCACCCTTGAGGTGTCTCCTGACCCACCCTTGAGGGGTCACGTCACCCACCCCTGAGGGGTCACATGACCCACCCCAGAGGGGTCACGTGACCCACCCCAGAGGGGTCACGTGACCCACCCCTGAGGGGTCTCGTGACCCACCCCTGAGGAGTCACGTGACCCACCCCTGAGGGGTCTCGTGACCCACCCCAGAGGGGTCACGTGACCCACCCCAGAGGGGTCTCGTGACCCACCCCTGAGGGGTCACGTGACCAACCCTTGAGGGGTCTCGTGACCCTCGCTTTTCGGGTCACGTGACCAGCCCTTTAGGGGTCTCGTGACCCACCCTTGAGGGGTCTCGTGACCCACCCTTGAGGGGTCTCGTGACCCACCCTTGGGAGGTCACCTGCCCCACCCTTGAGGGGTCACATGACCCACCTTGAGAGGTCACAGCAGTTTTACAGGGTCCCTGCGCACCTGTTCGGCGAAACAGAAGACCTCCCTGCCACTCAGAGGACCGCACGATTTCCCACAGGCCACACTGCCTAGCAGCACCTTCAGCCCCGCACAGACAGTGTGCTAAGGACAGACTTGGGTACAGGGGGCATGGGCGGGGGATTTCCCATGGAACTCTCTAAGGGCCCGGTGCCCTGTGTGGCCCGGGGAGTGCCCATGCCGTTCCTTGACCCCGCAGGACACTTGCATCCAGCAATAAGCAGCCCTCTGCCTCCACGGGGCTCAAACACCTGCGCCCGGTGTGCGGGCACCTGGCGTACGTGGAGGCAAACCCGCAGACCCCTCTGGCCCGAACCCACCACTGCGAAGATCACCCTTTCTTCCATCCGTAAAGGGGTCACGCTTGAGGAGTGGAAGAACAGGGGGAGGCCCCCAGGAGATGGCTTTCCTCCGAGCCGCGGCTGGCTCGTATCGGGCCTATACGTGGGCCGCGCATGCGCACTCAGGCTCCCAAGCACACACCTCCCTCGGCTCACCTAACCCACCCTTTAGAGGTCACAGCAGTTCCACAGGGTCCCTGGGCACCTGTCTGTGGACACAGGAGCCCCCCTGCCACCTAGAGGACCACGCGATTACCGCTGGGGAACACTGCCCAGAAGCACTCCTAGCCTCGCACAGACACTGTGCGCAGGATAGACTTGTGGACGAGAGGCCTGGGTGGGGAATTTTCCAGGGAACTCTCTAAAGGCCAGGTGCCCTCTGTCGCCCTGGGAGTGCCCACGCCGTCCCTTAACCCTGCAGGACACTATCATCCAGCACTAAGCAGCCCTCTGCCTCCACGGGGCTCGAACACCTGGGCCAGTTGTGAGAGCACCTGGCGTACGTGCAGGCAAACCCACAGACCCCTCTGGCCCGAACCCACCACTGCGAAGATCCCCCTTTTCTTCCATCTGTAAAGGGGTGCTCCTTGAGGAGTGGAGGAACATGCGGAGGCCCCCAGGAGATGGCCTTTCTCCGAGCCGCGGCTGGCTGGTTTCGGGCCTATACGTGGGCCGCGCGTGCGCACTCAGGCTCCCCACCACAACCCTCCCTCGGGTCACGGGACTCACCCTTGAGGTGTCTCTTGACCCACCCTTGAGGGGTCACATCACCCACCCCTGAGGGGTCACGTGACCCACCCCAGAGGGGTCACGTGACCCACCCCTGAGGGGTCACGTGACCCACCCCTGAGGGGTCTGGTGACCCACCCCTGAGGGGTCACGTGACCCACCCCAGAGGGGTCACGTGACCCACTCCTGAGGGGTCTCGTGACCCACCCCTGAGGGGTCATGTGACCCACCCTTGAGGGGTCTCGTGACCCACGCTTTTCGGGTCACGTGACCCGCCCTTTAGGGGTCTCGTGACCCACCCTTGAGGGGTCCCGTGACCCACCCTTGAGGGGTCTCGTGACCCACCCTTGGGAGGTCACCTGCTCCACCCTTGAGAGGTCACAGCAGTTTTACAGGGTCCCTGCGCACCTGTTCGGGGAAACAGAAGCCCTCCCTGCCACTCAGAGGACCGCACGATTTCCCACAGGCCACACTGCCTAGCAGCACCTTCAGCCCCGCACAGACAGTGTGCTAAGGACAGACTTGGGTACAGGGGGCGTGGGCGGGGGATTTCCCATGGAACTCTCTAAGGGCCCGGTGCCCTGTGTGGCCCGGGGAGTGCCCATGCCATTCCTTGATCCCGCAGGACACTTGCATCCAGCAATAAGCAGCCCTCTGCCTCCACGGGGCTCAAACACCTGCGCCCGGTGTGCGGGCACCTGGCGTACGTGGAGGCAAACCCGCAGACCCCTCTGGCCCGAACCCACCACTGCGAAGATCACCCTTTCTTCCATCCGTAAAAGGGTCACTCTTGAGGAGTGGAAGAACATGGGGAGGCCCCCAGGAGATGGCTTTCCTCCGAGCCGCGGCTGGCTCGTATCGGGCCTATACGTGGGCCGCGCATGCGCACTCAGGCTCCCAAGCACACACCTCCCTCGGCTCACCTAACCCACCCTTTAGAGGTCACAGCAGTTCCACAGGGTCCCTGGGCACCTGTCTGTGGACACAGGAGCCCCCCTGCCACCTAGAGGACCACGCGATTACCGCTGGGGAACACTGCCCAGAAGCACTCCTAGCCTCGCACAGACACTGTGCGCAGGATAGACTTGTGGACGAGAGGCCTGGGTGGGGAATTTTCCAGGGAACTCTCTAAAGGCCAGGTGCCCTCTGTCGCCCTGGGAGTGCCCACGCCGTCCCTTAACCCTGCAGGACACTATCATCCAGCACTAAGCAGCCCTCTGCCTTCACGGGGCTCGAACACCTGGGCCAGTTGTGAGAGCACCTGGCGTACGTGCAGGCAAACCCACAGACCCCTCTGGCCCGAACCCACCACTGCGAAGATCCCCCTTTTCTTCCATCTGTAAAGGAGTCCTCCTTGAGGAGTGGAGGAACATGGGGAGGCACCCAGGAGATGGCTTTTCTCCGAGCCGCGGCTGGCTGGTTTCGGGCCTATACGTGGGCCGTGCGTGCGCACTCAGGCTCCCCACCACAACCCTCCCTCGGGTCACGGGGCTCACCCTTGAGGTGTCTCCTGACCCACCCTTGAGGGGTCACGTCACCCACCCCTGAGGGGTCACATGACCCACCCCAGAGGGGTCACGTGACCCACCCCTGAGGGGTCTCGTGACCCACCCCTGAGGAGTCACGTGACCCACCCCTGAGGGGTCTCGTGACCCACCCCAGAGGGGTCACGTGACCCACCCCAGAGGGGTCTCGTGACCCACCCCTGAGGGGTCACGTGACCAACCCTTGAGGGGTCTCGTGACCCTCGCTTTTCGGGTCACGTGACCAGCCCTTTAGGGGTCTCGTGACCCACCCTTGAGGGGTCTCGTGACCCACCCTTGAGGGGTCTCGTGACCCACCCTTGGGAGGTCACCTGCCCCACCCTTGAGGGGTCACATGACCCACCTTGAGAGGTCACAGCAGTTTTACAGGGTCCCTGCGCACCTGTTTGGCGAAACAGAAGACCTCCCTGCCACTCAGAGGACCGCACGATTTCCCACAGGCCACACTGCCTAGCAGCACCTTCAGCCCCGCACAGACAGTGTGCTAAGGACAGACTTGGGTACAGGGGGCATGGGCGGGGGATTTCCCATGGAACTCTCTAAGGGCCCGGTGCCCTGTGTGGCCCGGGGAGTGCCCATGCCGTTCCTTGACCCCGCAGGACACTTGCATCCAGCAATAAGCAGCCCTCTGCCTCCACGGGGCTCAAACACCTGCGCCCGGTGTGCGGGCACCTGGCGTACGTGGAGGCAAACCCGCAGACCCCTCTGGCCCGAACCCACCACTGCGAAGATCACCCTTTCTTCCATCCGTAAAGGGGTCACGCTTGAGGAGTGGAAGAACAGGGGGAGGCCCCCAGGAGATGGCTTTCCTCCGAGCCGCGGCTGGCTCGTATCGGGCCTATACGTGGGCCGCGCATGCGCACTCAGGCTCCCAAGCACACACCTCCCTCGGCTCACCTAACCCACCCTTTAGAGGTCACAGCAGTTCCACAGGGTCCCTGGGCACCTGTCTGTGGACACAGGAGCCCCCCTGCCACCTAGAGGACCACGCGATTACCGCTGGGGAACACTGCCCAGAAGCACTCCTAGCCTCGCACAGACACTGTGCGCAGGATAGACTTGTGGACGAGAGGCCTGGGTGGGGAATTTTCCAGGGAACTCTCTAAAGGCCAGGTGCCCTCTGTCGCCCTGGGAGTGCCCACGCCGTCCCTTAACCCTGCAGGACACTATCATCCAGCACTAAGCAGCCCTCTGCCTCCACGGGGCTCGAACACCTGGGCCAGTTGTGAGAGCACCTGGCGTACGTGCAGGCAAACCCACAGACCCCTCTGGCCCGAACCCACCACTGCGAAGATCCCCCTTTTCTTCCATCTGTAAAGGGGTGCTCCTTGAGGAGTGGAGGAACATGCGGAGGCCCCCAGGAGATGGCCTTTCTCCGAGCCGCGGCTGGCTGGTTTCGGGCCTATACGTGGGCCGCGCGTGCGCACTCAGGCTCCCCACCACAACCCTCCCTCGGGTCACGGGACTCACCCTTGAGGTGTCTCTTGACCCACCCTTGAGGGGTCACATCACCCACCCCTGAGGGGTCACGTGACCCACCCCAGAGGGGTCACGTGACCCACCCCTGAGGGGTCACGTGACCCACCCCTGAGGGGTCTGGTGACCCACCCCTGAGGGGTCACGTGACCCACCCCAGAGGGGTCACGTGACCCACTCCTGAGGGGTCTCGTGACCCACCCCTGAGGGGTCATGTGACCCACCCTTGAGGGGTCTCGTGACCCACGCTTTTCGGGTCACGTGACCCGCCCTTTAGGGGTCTCGTGACCCACCCTTGAGGGGTCCCGTGACCCACCCTTGAGGGGTCTCGTGACCCACCCTTGGGAGGTCACCTGCTCCACCCTTGAGAGGTCACAGCAGTTTTACAGGGTCCCTGCGCACCTGTTCGGGGAAACAGAAGCCCTCCCTGCCACTCAGAGGACCGCACGATTTCCCACAGGCCACACTGCCTAGCAGCACCTTCAGCCCCGCACAGACAGTGTGCTAAGGACAGACTTGGGTACAGGGGGCGTGGGCGGGGGATTTCCCATGGAACTCTCTAAGGGCCCGGTGCCCTGTGTGGCCCGGGGAGTGCCCATGCCATTCCTTGATCCCGCAGGACACTTGCATCCAGCAATAAGCAGCCCTCTGCCTCCACGGGGCTCAAACACCTGCGCCCGGTGTGCGGGCACCTGGCGTACGTGGAGGCAAACCCGCAGACCCCTCTGGCACGAACCCACCACTGCGAAGATCACCCTTTCTTCCATCCGTAAAAGGGTCACTCTTGAGGAGTGGAAGAACATGGGGAGGCCCCCAGGAGATGGCTTTCCTCCGAGCCGCGGCTGGCTCGTATCGGGCCTATACGTGGGCCGCGCATGCGCACTCAGGCTCCCAAGCACACACCTCCCTCGGCTCACCTAACCCACCCTTTAGAGGTCACAGCAGTTCCACAGGGTCCCTGGGCACCTGTCTGTGGACACAGGAGCCCCCCTGCCACCTAGAGGACCACGCGATTACCGCTGGGGAACACTGCCCAGAAGCACTCCTAGCCTCGCACAGACACTGTGCGCAGGATAGACTTGTGGACGAGAGGCCTGGGTGGGGAATTTTCCAGGGAACTCTCTAAAGGCCAGGTGCCCTCTGTCGCCCTGGGAGTGCCCACGCCGTCCCTTAACCCTGCAGGACACTATCATCCAGCACTAAGCAGCCCTCTGCCTTCACGGGGCTCGAACACCTGGGCCAGTTGTGAGAGCACCTGGCGTACGTGCAGGCAAACCCACAGACCCCTCTGGCCCGAACCCACCACTGCGAAGATCCCCCTTTTCTTCCATCTGTAAAGGAGTCCTCCTTGAGGAGTGGAGGAACATGGGGAGGCACCCAGGAGATGGCTTTTCTCCGAGCCGCGGCTGGCTGGTTTCGGGCCTATACGTGGGCCGTGCGTGCGCACTCAGGCTCCCCACCACAACCCTCCCTCGGGTCACGGGGCTCACCCTTGAGGTGTCTCCTGACCCACCCTTGAGGGGTCACGTCACCCACCCCTGAGGGGTCACATGACCCACCCCAGAGGGGTCACGTGACCCACCCCTGAGGGGTCTCGTGACCCACCCCTGAGGAGTCACGTGACCCACCCCTGAGGGGTCTCGTGACCCACCCCAGAGGGGTCACGTGACCCACCCCAGAGGGGTCTCGTGACCCACCCCTGAGGGGTCACGTGACCAACCCTTGAGGGGTCTCGTGACCCTCGCTTTTCGGGTCACGTGACCAGCCCTTTAGGGGTCTCGTGACCCACCCTTGAGGGGTCTCGTGACCCACCCTTGAGGGGTCTCGTGACCCACCCTTGGGAGGTCACCTGCCCCACCCTTGAGGGGTCACATGACCCACCTTGAGAGGTCACAGCAGTTTTACAGGGTCCCTGCGCACCTGTTCGGCGAAACAGAAGACCTCCCTGCCACTCAGAGGACCGCACGATTTCCCACAGGCCACACTGCCTAGCAGCACCTTCAGCCCCGCACAGACAGTGTGCTAAGGACAGACTTGGGTACAGGGGGCATGGGCGGGGGATTTCCCATGGAACTCTCTAAGGGCCCGGTGCCCTGTGTGGCCCGGGGAGTGCCCATGCCGTTCCTTGACCCCGCAGGACACTTGCATCCAGCAATAAGCAGCCCTCTGCCTCCACGGGGCTCAAACACCTGCGCCCGGTGTGCGGGCACCTGGCGTACGTGGAGGCAAACCCGCAGACCCCTCTGGCCCGAACCCACCACTGCGAAGATCACCCTTTCTTCCATCCGTAAAGGGGTCACGCTTGAGGAGTGGAAGAACAGGGGGAGGCCCCCAGGAGATGGCTTTCCTCCGAGCCGCGGCTGGCTCGTATCGGGCCTATACGTGGGCCGCGCATGCGCACTCAGGCTCCCAAGCACACACCTCCCTCGGCTCACCTAACCCACCCTTTAGAGGTCACAGCAGTTCCACAGGGTCCCTGGGCACCTGTCTGTGGACACAGGAGCCCCCCTGCCACCTAGAGGACCACGCGATTACCGCTGGGGAACACTGCCCAGAAGCACTCCTAGCCTCGCACAGACACTGTGCGCAGGATAGACTTGTGGACGAGAGGCCTGGGTGGGGAATTTTCCAGGGAACTCTCTAAAGGCCAGGTGCCCTCTGTCGCCCTGGGAGTGCCCACGCCGTCCCTTAACCCTGCAGGACACTATCATCCAGCACTAAGCAGCCCTCTGCCTTCACGGGGCTCGAACACCTGGGCCAGTTGTGAGAGCACCTGGCGTACGTGCAGGCAAACCCACAGACCCCTCTGGCCCGAACCCACCACTGCGAAGATCCCCCTTTTCTTCCATCTGTAAAGGAGTCCTCCTTGAGGAGTGGAGGAACATGGGGAGGCACCCAGGAGATGGCTTTTCTCCGAGCCGCGGCTGGCTGGTTTCGGGCCTATACGTGGGCCGTGCGTGCGCACTCAGGCTCCCCACCACAACCCTCCCTCGGGTCACGGGGCTCACCCTTGAGGTGTCTCCTGACCCACCCTTGAGGGGTCACGTCACCCACCCCTGAGGGGTCACATGACCCACCCCAGAGGGGTCACGTGACCCACCCCTGAGGGGTCTCGTGACCCACCCCTGAGGAGTCACGTGACCCACCCCTGAGGGGTCTCGTGACCCACCCCAGAGGGGTCACGTGACCCACCCCAGAGGGGTCTCGTGACCCACCCCTGAGGGGTCACGTGACCAACCCTTGAGGGGTCTCGTGACCCTCGCTTTTCGGGTCACGTGACCAGCCCTTTAGGGGTCTCGTGACCCACCCTTGAGGGGTCTCGTGACCCACCCTTGAGGGGTCTCGTGACCCACCCTTGGGAGGTCACCTGCCCCACCCTTGAGGGGTCACATGACCCACCTTGAGAGGTCACAGCAGTTTTACAGGGTCCCTGCGCACCTGTTCGGCGAAACAGAAGACCTCCCTGCCACTCAGAGGACCGCACGATTTCCCACAGGCCACACTGCCTAGCAGCACCTTCAGCCCCGCACAGACAGTGTGCTAAGGACAGACTTGGGTACAGGGGGCATGGGCGGGGGATTTCCCATGGAACTCTCTAAGGGCCCGGTGCCCTGTGTGGCCCGGGGAGTGCCCATGCCGTTCCTTGACCCCGCAGGACACTTGCATCCAGCAATAAGCAGCCCTCTGCCTCCACGGGGCTCAAACACCTGCGCCCGGTGTGCGGGCACCTGGCGTACGTGGAGGCAAACCCGCAGACCCCTCTGGCCCGAACCCACCACTGCGAAGATCACCCTTTCTTCCATCCGTAAAGGGGTCACGCTTGAGGAGTGGAAGAACAGGGGGAGGCCCCCAGGAGATGGCTTTCCTCCGAGCCGCGGCTGGCTCGTATCGGGCCTATACGTGGGCCGCGCATGCGCACTCAGGCTCCCAAGCACACACCTCCCTCGGCTCACCTAACCCACCCTTTAGAGGTCACAGCAGTTCCACAGGGTCCCTGGGCACCTGTCTGTGGACACAGGAGCCCCCCTGCCACCTAGAGGACCACGCGATTACCGCTGGGGAACACTGCCCAGAAGCACTCCTAGCCTCGCACAGACACTGTGCGCAGGATAGACTTGTGGACGAGAGGCCTGGGTGGGGAATTTTCCAGGGAACTCTCTAAAGGCCAGGTGCCCTCTGTCGCCCTGGGAGTGCCCACGCCGTCCCTTAACCCTGCAGGACACTATCATCCAGCAATAAGCAGCCCTCTGCCTCCACGGGGCTCGAACACCTGGGCCCGTTGTGAGAGCACCTGGCGTACGTGCAGGCAAACCCACAGACCCCTCTGGCCCGAACCCACCACTGCGAAGATCCCCCTTTTCTTCCATCTGTAAAGGGGTCCTCCTTGAGGAGTGGAGGAACATGCGGAGGCCCCCAGGAGATGGCCTTTCTCCGAGCCGCGGCTGGCTGGTTTCGGGCCTATACGTGGGCCGCGCGTGCGCACTCAGGCTCCCCACCACAACCCTCCCTCGGGTCACGGGACTCACCCTTGAGGTGTCTCTTGACCCACCCTTGAGGGGTCACATCACCCACCCCTGAGGGGTCACGTGACCCACCCCAGAGGGGTCACGTGACCCACCCCTGAGGGGTCACGTGACCCAGCCCTGAGGGGTCTGGTGACCCACCCCTGAGGGGTCACGTGACCCACCCCAGAGGGGTCACGTGACCCACTCCTGGGGGGTCTCGTGACCCGCCCCTGAGGGGTCATGTGACCCACCCTTGAGGGGTCTCGTGACCCACGCTTTTCGGGTCACGTGACCCGCCCTTTAGGGGTCTCGTGACCCACCCTTGAGGGGTCCCGTGACCCACCCTTGAGGGGTCTCGTGACCCACCCTTGGGAGGTCACCTGCTCCACCCTTGAGAGGTCACAGCAGTTTTACAGGGTCCCTGCGCACCTGTTCGGGGAAACAGAAGCCCTCCCTGCCACTCAGAGGACCGCACGATTTCCCACAGGCCACACTGCCTAGCAGCACCTTCAGCCCCGCACAGACAGTGTGCTAAGGACAGACTTGGGTACAGGGGGCGTGGGCGGGGGATTTCCCATGGAACTCTCTAAGGGCCCGGTGCCCTGTGTGGCCCGGGGAGTGCCCATGCCGTTCCTTGACCCCGCAGGACACTTGCATCCAGCAATAAGCAGCCCTCTGCCTCCACGGGGCTCAAACACCTGCGCCCGGTGTGCGGGCACCTGGCGTACGTGGAGGCAAACCCGCAGACCCCTCTGGCCCGAACCCACCACTGCGAAGATCACCCTTTCTTCCATCCGTAAAGGGGTCACGCTTGAGGAGTGGAAGAACAGGGGGAGGCCCCCAGGAGATGGCTTTCCTCCGAGCCGCGGCTGGCTCGTATCGGGCCTATACGTGGGCCGCGCATGCGCACTCAGGCTCCCAAGCACACACCTCCCTCGGCTCACCTAACCCACCCTTTAGAGGTCACAGCAGTTCCACAGGGTCCCTGGGCACCTGTCTGTGGACACAGGAGCCCCCCTGCCACCTAGAGGACCACGCGATTACCGCTGGGGAACACTGCCCAGAAGCACTCCTAGCCTCGCACAGACACTGTGCGCAGGATAGACTTGTGGACGAGAGGCCTGGGTGGGGAATTTTCCAGGGAACTCTCTAAAGGCCAGGTGCCCTCTGTCGCCCTGGGAGTGCCCACGCCGTCCCTTAACCCTGCAGGACACTATCATCCAGCAATAAGCAGCCCTCTGCCTCCACGGGGCTCGAACACCTGGGCCCGTTGTGAGAGCACCTGGCGTACGTGCAGGCAAACCCACAGACCCCTCTGGCCCGAACCCACCACTGCGAAGATCCCCCTTTTCTTCCATCTGTAAAGGGGTCCTCCTTGAGGAGTGGAGGAACATGCGGAGGCCCCCAGGAGATGGCCTTTCTCCGAGCCGCGGCTGGCTGGTTTCGGGCCTATACGTGGGCCGCGCGTGCGCACTCAGGCTCCCCACCACAACCCTCCCTCGGGTCACGGGACTCACCCTTGAGGTGTCTCTTGACCCACCCTTGAGGGGTCACATCACCCACCCCTGAGGGGTCACGTGACCCACCCCAGAGGGGTCACGTGACCCACCCCTGAGGGGTCACGTGACCCAGCCCTGAGGGGTCTGGTGACCCACCCCTGAGGGGTCACGTGACCCACCCCAGAGGGGTCACGTGACCCACTCCTGGGGGGTCTCGTGACCCGCCCCTGAGGGGTCATGTGACCCACCCTTGAGGGGTCTCGTGACCCACCCCAGAGGGGTCACGTGACCCACCCCTGAGGGGTCACGTGACCCAGCCCTGAGGGGTCTGGTGACCCACCCCTGAGGGGTCACGTGACCCACCCCAGAGGGGTCACGTGACCCACTCCTGGGGGGTCTCGTGACCCACCCTTGAGGGGTCCCGTGACCCACCCTTGAGGGGTCTCGTGACCCACCCTTGGGAGGTCACCTGCTCCACCCTTGAGAGGTCACAGCAGTTTTACAGGGTCCCTGCGCACCTGTTCGGGGAAACAGAAGCCCTCCCTGCCACTCAGAGGACCGCACGATTTCCCACAGGCCACACTGCCTAGCAGCACCTTCAGCCCCGCACAGACAGTGTGCTAAGGACAGACTTGGGTACAGGGGGCGTGGGCGGGGGATTTCCCATGGAACTCTCTAAGGGCCCGGTGCCCTGTGTGGCCCGGGGAGTGCCCATGCCATTCCTTGACCCCGCAGGACACTTGCATCCAGCAATAAGCAGCCCTCTGCCTCCACGGGGCTCAAACACCTGCGCCCGGTGTGCGGGCACCTGGCGTACGTGGAGGCAAACGCGCAGACCCCTCTGGCCCGAACCCACCACTGCGAAGATCACCCTTTCTTCCATCCGTAAAAGGGTCACTCTTGAGGAGTGGAAGAACATGGGGAGGCCCCCAGGAGATGGCTTTTCTCTGAGCCGCGGCTGGCTCGTTTCGGGCCTATACGTGGGCCGCGCATGCGCACTCAGGCTCCCAAGCACACACCTCCCTCGGCTCACCTAACCCACCCTTTAGAGGTCACAGCAGTTCCACAGGGTCCCTGGGCACCTGTCTGTGGACACAGGAGCCCCCCTGCCACCTAGAGGACCACGCGATTTCCGCTGGGGAACACTGCCCAGAAGCACTCCTAGCCTCGCACAGACACTGTGCGCAGGATAGACTTGTGGACGAGAGGCCTGGGTGGGGAATTTTCCAGGGAACTCTCTAAAGGCCGTGTGCCCTCTGTCGCCCTGGGAGTGCCCACGCCGTCCCTTAACCCTGCAGGACACTATCATCCAGCACTAAGCAGCCCTCTGCCTCCACGGGGCTCGAACACCTGGGCCCGTTGTGAGAGCACCTGGCGTACGTGCAGGCAAACCCACAGACCCCTCTGGCCCGAACCCACCACTGCGAAGATCCCCCTTTTCTTCCATCTGTAAAGGGGTCCTCCTTGAGGAGTGGAGGAACATGGGGAGGCCCCCAGGAGATGGCTTTTCTCCGAGCCGCGGCTGGCTGGTTTCGGGCCTATACGTGGGCCGTGCGTGCGCACTCAGGCTCCCCACCACAACCCTCCCTCGGGTCACGGGACTCACCCTTGAGGTGTCTCCTGACCCACCCTTGAGGGGTCACGTCACCCACCCCTGAGGGGTCACATGACCCACCCCAGAGGGGTCACGTGACCCACCCCTGAGGGGTCTCGTGACCCACCCCTGAGGAGTCACGTGACCCACCCCTGAGGGGTCTCGTGACCCACCCCAGAGGGGTCACGTGACCCACCCCTGAGGGGTCACGTGACCCACCCCAGAGGGGTCTCGTGACCCACCCCTGAGGGGTCACGTGACCAACCCTTGAGGGGTCTCGTGACCCACCCCTGAGGAGTCACGTGACCCACCCCTGAGGGGTCTCGTGACCCACCCCAGAGGGGTCTCGTGACCCACCCCAGAGGGGTCACGTGACCCACCCCAGAGGGGTCTCGTGACCCACCCCTGAGGGGTCACGTGACCAACCCTTGAGGGGTCTCGTGACCCTCGCTTTTCGGGTCACGTGACCAGCCCTTTAGGGGTCTCGTGACCCACCCTTGAGGGGTCTCGTGACCCACCCTTGAGGGGTCTCGTGACCCACCCTTGGGAGGTCACCTGCCCCACCCTTGAGGGGTCACATGACCCACCTTGAGAGGTCACAGCAGTTTTACAGGGTCCCTGCGCACCTGTTCGGCGAAACAGAAGACCTCCCTGCCACTCAGAGGACCGCACGATTTCCCACAGGCCACACTGCCTAGCAGCACCTTCAGCCCCGCACAGACAGTGTGCTAAGGACAGACTTGGGTACAGGGGGCATGGGCGGGGGATTTCCCATGGAACTCTCTAAGGGCCCGGTGCCCTGTGTGGCCCGGGGAGTGCCCATGCCGTTCCTTGACCCCGCAGGACACTTGCATGCAGCAATAAGCAGCCCTCTGCCTCCACGGGGCTCAAACACCTGCGCCCGGTGTGCGGGCACCTGGCGTACGTGGAGGCAAACGCGCAGACCCCTCTGGCCCGAACCCACCACTGCGAAGATCACCCTTTCTTCCATCCGTAAAAGGGTCACTCTTGAGGAGTGGAAGTACATGGGGAGGCCCCCAGGAGATGGCTTTTCTCTGAGCCGCGGCTGGCTCGTTTCGGGCCTATACGTGGGCCGCGCATGCGCACTCAGGCTCCCAAGCACACACCTCCCTCGGCTCACCTAACCCACCCTTTAGAGGTCACAGCAGTTCCACAGGGTCCCTGGGCACCTGTCTGTGGACACAGGAGCCCCCCTGCCACCTAGAGGACCACGCGATTTCCGCTGGGGAACACTGCCCAGAAGCACTCCTAGCCTCGCACAGACACTGTGCGCAGGATAGACTTGTGGACGAGAGGCCTGGGTGGGGAATTTTCCAGGGAACTCTCTAAAGGCCGGGTGCCCTCTGTCGCCCTGGGAGTGCCCACGCCGTCCCTTAACCCTGCAGGACACTATCATCCAGCACTAAGCAGCCCTCTGCCTCCACGGGGCTCGAACACCTGGGCCAGTTGTGAGAGCACCTGGCGTACGTGCAGGCAAACCCACAGACCCCTCTGGCCCGAACCCACCACTGCGAAGATCCCCCTTTTCTTCCATCTGTAAAGGAGTCCTCCTTGAGGAGTGGAGGAACATGGGGAGGCCCCCAGGAGATGGCTTTTCTCCGAGCCGCGGCTGGCTGGTTTCGGGCCTATACGTGGGCCGTGCGTGCGCACTCAGGCTCCCCACCACAACCCTCCCTCGGGTCACGGGACTCACCCTTGAGGTGTCTCCTGACCCACCCTTGAGGGGTCACGTCACCCACCCCTGAGGGGTCACATGACCCACCCCAGAGGGGTCACGTGACCCACCCCAGAGGGGTCACGTGACCCACCCCTGAGGGGTCTCGTGACCCACCCCTGAGGAGTCACGTTACCCACCCCTGAGGGGTCTCGTGACCCACCCCAGAGGGGTCACGTGACCCACCCCAGAGGGGTCTCGTGACCCACCCCTGAGGGGTCACGTGACCAACCCTTGAGGGGTCTCGTGACCCACGCTTTTCGGGTCACGTGACCAGCCCTTTAGGGGTCTCGTGACCCACCCTTGAGGGGTCCCGTGACCCACCCTTGAGGGGTCTCGTGACCCACCCTTGGGAGGTCACCTGCCCCACCCTTGAGGGGTCACATGACCCACCTTGAGAGGTCACAGCAGTTTTACAGGGTCCCTGCGCACCTGTTCGGCGACACAGAAGACCTCCCTGCCACTCAGAGGACCGCACGATTTCCCACAGGCCACACTGCCTAGCAGCACCTTCAGCCCCGCACAGACAGTGTGCTAAGGACAGACTTGGGTACAGGGGGCATGGGCGGGGGATTTCCCATGGAACTCTCTAAGGGCCCGGTGCCCTGTGTGGCCCGGGGAGTGCCCATGCCGTGCCTTGACCCCGCAGGACACTTGCATCCAGCAATAAGCAGCCCTCTGCCTCCACGGGGCTCAAACACCTGCGCCCGGTGTGCGGGCACCTGGCGTACGTGGAGGCAAACCCGCAGACCCCTCTGGCCCGAACCCACCACTGCGAAGATCCCCCTTTTCTTCCATCTGTAAAGGGGTCCTCCTTGAGGAGTGGAGGAACATGCGGAGGCCCCCAGGAGATGGCCTTTCTCCGAGCCGCGGCTGGCTGGTTTCGGGCCTATACGTGGGCCGCGCGTGCGCACTCAGGCTCCCCACCACAACCCTCCCTCGGGTCACGGGACGCACCCTTCAGGTGTCTCCTGACCCACCCTTGAGGGGTCACATCACCCACCCCTGAGGGGTCACGTGACCCACCCCACAGGGGTCACGTGACCCACCCCAGAGGGGTCACGTGACCCACCCCTGAGGGGTCTGGTGACCCGCCCCTGAGGGGTCTCGTGACCCACGCTTTTCGGGTCACGTGACCCGCCCTTTAGGGGTCTCGTGACCCACCCTTGAGGCGTCCCGTGACCCACCCTTGAGGGGTCTCGTGACCCACCCTTGGGAGGTCACCTGCTCCACCCTTGAGAGGTCACAGCAGTTTTACAGGGTCCCTGCGCACCTGTTCGGGGAAACAGAAGCCCTCCCTGCCACTCAGAGGACCGCACGATTTCCCACAGGCCACACTGCCTAGCAGCACCTTCAGCCCCGCACAGACAGTGTGCTAAGGACAGACTTGGGTACAGGGGGCGTGGGCGGGGGATTTCCCATGGAACTCTCTAAGGGCCCGGTGCCCTGTGTGGCCCGGGGAGTGCCCATGCCATTCCTTGACCCCGCAGGACACTTGCATCCAGCAATAAGCAGCCCTCTGCCTCCACGGGGCTCAAACACCTGCGCCCGGTGTGCGGGCACCTGGCGTACGTGGAGGCAAACCCGCAGACCCCTCTGGCCCGAACCCACCACTGCGAAGATCACCCTTTCTTCCATCCGTAAAAGGGTCACTCTTGAGGAGTGGAAGAACATGGGGAGGCCCCCAGGAGATGGCTTTTCTCTGAGCCGCGGCTGGCTCGTTTCGGGCCTATACGTGGGCCGCGCATGCGCACTCAGGCTCCCAAGCACACACCTCCCTCGGCTCACCTAACCCACCCTTTAGAGGTCACAGCAGTTCCACAGGGTCCCTGGGCACCTGTCTGTGGACACAGGAGCCCCCCTGCCACCTAGAGGACCACGCGATTTCCGCTGGGGAACACTGCCCGGAAGCACTCCTAGCCTCGCACAGACACTGTGCGCAGGATAGACTTGTGGACGAGAGGCCTGGGTGGGGAATTTTCCAGGGAACTCTCTAAAGGCCGGGTGCCCTCTGTCGCCCTGGGAGTGCCCACGCCGTCCCTTAACCCTGCAGGACACTATCATCCAGCACTAAGCAGCCCTCTGCCTTCACGGGGCTCGAACACCTGGGCCAGTTGTGAGAGCACCTGGCGTACGTGCAGGCAAACCCACAGACCCCTCTGGCCCGAACCCACCACTGCGAAGATCCCCCTTTTCTTCCATCTGTAAAGGAGTCCTCCTTGAGGAGTGGAGGAACATGGGGAGGCCCCCAGGAGATGGCTTTTCTCCGAGCCGCGGCTGGCTGGTTTCGGGCCTATACGTGGGCCGTGCGTGCGCACTCAGGCTCCCCACCACAACCCTCCCTCGGGTCACGGGGCTCACCCTTGAGGTGTCTCCTGACCCACCCTTGAGGGGTCACGTCACCCACCCCTGAGGGGTCACATGACCCACCCCAGAGGGGTCACGTGACCCACCCCAGAGGGGTCACGTGACCCACCCCTGAGGGGTCTCGTGACCCACCCCTGAGGAGTCACGTGACCCACCCCAGAGGGGTCACGTGACCCACCCCAGAGGGGTCTCGTGACCCACCCCTGAGGGGTCACGTGACCAACCCTTGAGGGGTCTCGTGACCCTCGCTTTTCGGGTCACGTGACCAGCCCTTTAGGGGTCTCGTGACCCACCCTTGAGGGGTCCCGTGACCCACCCTTGAGGGGTCCCGTGACCCACCCTTGAGGGGTCTCGTGACCCACCCTTGGGAGGTCACCTGCTCCACCCTTGAGAGGTCACAGCAGTTTTACAGGGTCCCTGCGCACCTGTTCGGGGAAACAGAAGCCCTCCCTGCCACTCAGAGGACCGCACGATTTCCCACAGGCCACACTGCCTAGCAGCACCTTCAGCCCCGCACAGACAGTGTGCTAAGGACAGACTTGGGTACAGGGGGCGTGGGCGGGGGATTTCCCATGGAACTCTCTAAGGGCCCGGTGCCCTGTGTGGCCCGGGGAGTGCCCATGCCATTCCTTGATCCCGCAGGACACTTGCATCCAGCAATAAGCAGCCCTCTGCCTCCACGGGGCTCAAACACCTGCGCCCGGTGTGCGGGCACCTGGCGTACGTGGAGGCAAACCCGCAGACCCCTCTGGCCCGAACCCACCACTGCGAAGATCACCCTTTCTTCCATCCGTAAAAGGGTCACTCTTGAGGAGTGGAAGAACATGGGGAGGCCCCCAGGAGATGGCTTTCCTCCGAGCCGCGGCTGGCTCGTATCGGGCCTATACGTGGGCCGCGCATGCGCACTCAGGCTCCCAAGCACACACCTCCCTCGGCTCACCTAACCCACCCTTTAGAGGTCACAGCAGTTCCACAGGGTCCCTGGGCACCTGTCTGTGGACACAGGAGCCCCCCTGCCACCTAGAGGACCACGCGATTACCGCTGGGGAACACTGCCCAGAAGCACTCCTAGCCTCGCACAGACACTGTGCGCAGGATAGACTTGTGGACGAGAGGCCTGGGTGGGGAATTTTCCAGGGAACTCTCTAAAGGCCAGGTGCCCTCTGTCGCCCTGGGAGTGCCCACGCCGTCCCTTAACCCTGCAGGACACTATCATCCAGCACTAAGCAGCCCTCTGCCTTCACGGGGCTCGAACACCTGGGCCAGTTGTGAGAGCACCTGGCGTACGTGCAGGCAAACCCACAGACCCCTCTGGCCCGAACCCACCACTGCGAAGATCCCCCTTTTCTTCCATCTGTAAAGGAGTCCTCCTTGAGGAGTGGAGGAACATGGGGAGGCACCCAGGAGATGGCTTTTCTCCGAGCCGCGGCTGGCTGGTTTCGGGCCTATACGTGGGCCGTGCGTGCGCACTCAGGCTCCCCACCACAACCCTCCCTCGGGTCACGGGGCTCACCCTTGAGGTGTCTCCTGACCCACCCTTGAGGGGTCACGTCACCCACCCCTGAGGGGTCACATGACCCACCCCAGAGGGGTCACGTGACCCACCCCTGAGGGGTCTCGTGACCCACCCCTGAGGAGTCACGTGACCCACCCCTGAGGGGTCTCGTGACCCACCCCAGAGGGGTCACGTGACCCACCCCAGAGGGGTCTCGTGACCCACCCCTGAGGGGTCACGTGACCAACCCTTGAGGGGTCTCGTGACCCTCGCTTTTCGGGTCACGTGACCAGCCCTTTAGGGGTCTCGTGACCCACCCTTGAGGGGTCTCGTGACCCACCCTTGAGGGGTCTCGTGACCCACCCTTGGGAGGTCACCTGCCCCACCCTTGAGGGGTCACATGACCCACCTTGAGAGGTCACAGCAGTTTTACAGGGTCCCTGCGCACCTGTTCGGCGAAACAGAAGACCTCCCTGCCACTCAGAGGACCGCACGATTTCCCACAGGCCACACTGCCTAGCAGCACCTTCAGCCCCGCACAGACAGTGTGCTAAGGACAGACTTGGGTACAGGGGGCATGGGCGGGGGATTTCCCATGGAACTCTCTAAGGGCCCGGTGCCCTGTGTGGCCCGGGGAGTGCCCATGCCGTTCCTTGACCCCGCAGGACACTTGCATCCAGCAATAAGCAGCCCTCTGCCTCCACGGGGCTCAAACACCTGCGCCCGGTGTGCGGGCACCTGGCGTACGTGGAGGCAAACCCGCAGACCCCTCTGGCCCGAACCCACCACTGCGAAGATCACCCTTTCTTCCATCCGTAAAGGGGTCACGCTTGAGGAGTGGAAGAACAGGGGGAGGCCCCCAGGAGATGGCTTTCCTCCGAGCCGCGGCTGGCTCGTATCGGGCCTATACGTGGGCCGCGCATGCGCACTCAGGCTCCCAAGCACACACCTCCCTCGGCTCACCTAACCCACCCTTTAGAGGTCACAGCAGTTCCACAGGGTCCCTGGGCACCTGTCTGTGGACACAGGAGCCCCCCTGCCACCTAGAGGACCACGCGATTACCGCTGGGGAACACTGCCCAGAAGCACTCCTAGCCTCGCACAGACACTGTGCGCAGGATAGACTTGTGGACGAGAGGCCTGGGTGGGGAATTTTCCAGGGAACTCTCTAAAGGCCAGGTGCCCTCTGTCGCCCTGGGAGTGCCCACGCCGTCCCTTAACCCTGCAGGACACTATCATCCAGCAATAAGCAGCCCTCTGCCTCCACGGGGCTCGAACACCTGGGCCCGTTGTGAGAGCACCTGGCGTACGTGCAGGCAAACCCACAGACCCCTCTGGCCCGAACCCACCACTGCGAAGATCCCCCTTTTCTTCCATCTGTAAAGGGGTCCTCCTTGAGGAGTGGAGGAACATGCGGAGGCCCCCAGGAGATGGCCTTTCTCCGAGCCGCGGCTGGCTGGTTTCGGGCCTATACGTGGGCCGCGCGTGCGCACTCAGGCTCCCCACCACAACCCTCCCTCGGGTCACGGGACTCACCCTTGAGGTGTCTCTTGACCCACCCTTGAGGGGTCACATCACCCACCCCTGAGGGGTCACGTGACCCACCCCAGAGGGGTCACGTGACCCACCCCTGAGGGGTCACGTGACCCAGCCCTGAGGGGTCTGGTGACCCACCCCTGAGGGGTCACGTGACCCACCCCAGAGGGGTCACGTGACCCACTCCTGGGGGGTCTCGTGACCCGCCCCTGAGGGGTCATGTGACCCACCCCTGAGGGGTCACGTGACCCACCCCAGAGGGGTCTCGTGACCCACCCCTGAGGGGTCACGTGACCAACCCTTGAGGGGTCTCGTGACCCACCCCTGAGGAGTCACGTGACCCACCCCTGAGGGGTCTCGTGACCCACCCCAGAGGGGTCTCGTGACCCACCCCAGAGGGGTCACGTGACCCACCCCAGAGGGGTCTCGTGACCCACCCCTGAGGGGTCACGTGACCAACCCTTGAGGGGTCTCGTGACCCTCGCTTTTCGGGTCACGTGACCAGCCCTTTAGGGGTCTCGTGACCCACCCTTGAGGGGTCTCGTGACCCACCCTTGAGGGGTCTCGTGACCCACCCTTGGGAGGTCACCTGCCCCACCCTTGAGGGGTCACATGACCCACCTTGAGAGGTCACAGCAGTTTTACAGGGTCCCTGCGCACCTGTTCGGCGAAACAGAAGACCTCCCTGCCACTCAGAGGACCGCACGATTTCCCACAGGCCACACTGCCTAGCAGCACCTTCAGCCCCGCACAGACAGTGTGCTAAGGACAGACTTGGGTACAGGGGGCATGGGCGGGGGATTTCCCATGGAACTCTCTAAGGGCCCGGTGCCCTGTGTGGCCCGGGGAGTGCCCATGCCGTTCCTTGACCCCGCAGGACACTTGCATGCAGCAATAAGCAGCCCTCTGCCTCCACGGGGCTCAAACACCTGCGCCCGGTGTGCGGGCACCTGGCGTACGTGGAGGCAAACGCGCAGACCCCTCTGGCCCGAACCCACCACTGCGAAGATCACCCTTTCTTCCATCCGTAAAAGGGTCACTCTTGAGGAGTGGAAGTACATGGGGAGGCCCCCAGGAGATGGCTTTTCTCTGAGCCGCGGCTGGCTCGTTTCGGGCCTATACGTGGGCCGCGCATGCGCACTCAGGCTCCCAAGCACACACCTCCCTCGGCTCACCTAACCCACCCTTTAGAGGTCACAGCAGTTCCACAGGGTCCCTGGGCACCTGTCTGTGGACACAGGAGCCCCCCTGCCACCTAGAGGACCACGCGATTTCCGCTGGGGAACACTGCCCAGAAGCACTCCTAGCCTCGCACAGACACTGTGCGCAGGATAGACTTGTGGACGAGAGGCCTGGGTGGGGAATTTTCCAGGGAACTCTCTAAAGGCCGGGTGCCCTCTGTCGCCCTGGGAGTGCCCACGCCGTCCCTTAACCCTGCAGGACACTATCATCCAGCACTAAGCAGCCCTCTGCCTCCACGGGGCTCGAACACCTGGGCCAGTTGTGAGAGCACCTGGCGTACGTGCAGGCAAACCCACAGACCCCTCTGGCCCGAACCCACCACTGCGAAGATCCCCCTTTTCTTCCATCTGTAAAGGAGTCCTCCTTGAGGAGTGGAGGAACATGGGGAGGCCCCCAGGAGATGGCTTTTCTCCGAGCCGCGGCTGGCTGGTTTCGGGCCTATACGTGGGCCGTGCGTGCGCACTCAGGCTCCCCACCACAACCCTCCCTCGGGTCACGGGACTCACCCTTGAGGTGTCTCCTGACCCACCCTTGAGGGGTCACGTCACCCACCCCTGAGGGGTCACATGACCCACCCCAGAGGGGTCACGTGACCCACCCCAGAGGGGTCACGTGACCCACCCCTGAGGGGTCTCGTGACCCACCCCTGAGGAGTCACGTTACCCACCCCTGAGGGGTCTCGTGACCCACCCCAGAGGGGTCACGTGACCCACCCCAGAGGGGTCTCGTGACCCACCCCTGAGGGGTCACGTGACCAACCCTTGAGGGGTCTCGTGACCCACGCTTTTCGGGTCACGTGACCAGCCCTTTAGGGGTCTCGTGACCCACCCTTGAGGGGTCCCGTGACCCACCCTTGAGGGGTCTCGTGACCCACCCTTGGGAGGTCACCTGCCCCACCCTTGAGGGGTCACATGACCCACCTTGAGAGGTCACAGCAGTTTTACAGGGTCCCTGCGCACCTGTTCGGCGACACAGAAGACCTCCCTGCCACTCAGAGGACCGCACGATTTCCCACAGGCCACACTGCCTAGCAGCACCTTCAGCCCCGCACAGACAGTGTGCTAAGGACAGACTTGGGTACAGGGGGCATGGGCGGGGGATTTCCCATGGAACTCTCTAAGGGCCCGGTGCCCTGTGTGGCCCGGGGAGTGCCCATGCCGTGCCTTGACCCCGCAGGACACTTGCATCCAGCAATAAGCAGCCCTCTGCCTCCACGGGGCTCAAACACCTGCGCCCGGTGTGCGGGCACCTGGCGTACGTGGAGGCAAACCCGCAGACCCCTCTGGCCCGAACCCACCACTGCGAAGATCCCCCTTTTCTTCCATCTGTAAAGGGGTCCTCCTTGAGGAGTGGAGGAACATGCGGAGGCCCCCAGGAGATGGCCTTTCTCCGAGCCGCGGCTGGCTGGTTTCGGGCCTATACGTGGGCCGCGCGTGCGCACTCAGGCTCCCCACCACAACCCTCCCTCGGGTCACGGGACGCACCCTTCAGGTGTCTCCTGACCCACCCTTGAGGGGTCACATCACCCACCCCTGAGGGGTCACGTGACCCACCCCAGAGGGGTCACGTGACCCACCCCAGAGGGGTCACGTGACCCACCCCTGAGGGGTCTGGTGACCCGCCCCTGAGGGGTCTCGTGACCCACGCTTTTCGGGTCACGTGACCCGCCCTTTAGGGGTCTCGTGACCCACCCTTGAGGCGTCCCGTGACCCACCCTTGAGGGGTCTCGTGACCCACCCTTGGGAGGTCACCTGCTCCACCCTTGAGAGGTCACAGCAGTTTTACAGGGTCCCTGCGCACCTGTTCGGGGAAACAGAAGCCCTCCCTGCCACTCAGAGGACCGCACGATTTCCCACAGGCCACACTGCCTAGCAGCACCTTCAGCCCCGCACAGACAGTGTGCTAAGGACAGACTTGGGTACAGGGGGCGTGGGCGGGGGATTTCCCATGGAACTCTCTAAGGGCCCGGTGCCCTGTGTGGCCCGGGGAGTGCCCATGCCATTCCTTGACCCCGCAGGACACTTGCATCCAGCAATAAGCAGCCCTCTGCCTCCACGGGGCTCAAACACCTGCGCCCGGTGTGCGGGCACCTGGCGTACGTGGAGGCAAACCCGCAGACCCCTCTGGCCCGAACCCACCACTGCGAAGATCACCCTTTCTTCCATCCGTAAAAGGGTCACTCTTGAGGAGTGGAAGAACATGGGGAGGCCCCCAGGAGATGGCTTTTCTCTGAGCCGCGGCTGGCTCGTTTCGGGCCTATACGTGGGCCGCGCATGCGCACTCAGGCTCCCAAGCACACACCTCCCTCGGCTCACCTAACCCACCCTTTAGAGGTCACAGCAGTTCCACAGGGTCCCTGGGCACCTGTCTGTGGACACAGGAGCCCCCCTGCCACCTAGAGGACCACGCGATTTCCGCTGGGGAACACTGCCCGGAAGCACTCCTAGCCTCGCACAGACACTGTGCGCAGGATAGACTTGTGGACGAGAGGCCTGGGTGGGGAATTTTCCAGGGAACTCTCTAAAGGCCGGGTGCCCTCTGTCGCCCTGGGAGTGCCCACGCCGTCCCTTAACCCTGCAGGACACTATCATCCAGCACTAAGCAGCCCTCTGCCTCCACGGGGCTCGAACACCTGGGCCAGTTGTGAGAGCACCTGGCGTACGTGCAGGCAAACCCACAGACCCCTCTGGCCCGAACCCACCACTGCGAAGATCCCCCTTTTCTTCCATCTGTAAAGGAGTCCTCCTTGAGGAGTGGAGGAACATGGGGAGGCCCCCAGGAGATGGCTTTTCTCCGAGCCGCGGCTGGCTGGTTTCGGGCCTATACGTGGGCCGTGCGTGCGCACTCAGGCTCCCCACCACAACCCTCCCTCGGGTCACGGGGCTCACCCTTGAGGTGTCTCCTGACCCACCCTTGAGGGGTCACGTCACCCACCCCTGAGGGGTCACATGACCCACCCCAGAG